>NC_057799.1:492053483-492352502 GCF_018294505.1 Triticum aestivum | reverse complement strand
GCTCTGGCGGCGGGGCTCGGACTCCCGTGTCCACCATGGACACGGCGGCGGCGGCGCGTGCTCGTGCGCGAGGAGGACGGCGCGGGCGGGCCGGCTTGCGGCTCGGCTGGGCTCGGCCCAGTCGGCGCGGCGCAGTTTTTTTTTTGTTTTTTTTAATACGTTCCGTGAAAAATAATTCGTAGAAAAATAAATAAAAGTCCAAAAAATATAAAATAAATTTTCCCCGTCTAGTTAGAAAATCTATAATAGGGTGAACATTTTTTTAACACAAAATAAATATTTTGAGAACATGCAATATTTTAATGCAAAAAAAATTGCAAATAAAATCCGAATAAAATCCAATAAATGATTTTAACATTTTTCCTCCAGTATTTCAATTGTTTTGGAGAAGTCATATTTCCTCCTCTCATTTAGTTTGCTTAATGAAATATTTTTCCGGAGAGAAAATAATTAAAACCAAAATCCTCGTCTTATTATTTGATGAAAATCAAATATGAAAATTCGAGAAAATCCCCAACTCTCTCCGAGGGTCCTTGAGTTGCTTAGGATTTATCGAGGATTTGTCAAAATGCAATAAAACATGATATGCAATGATGATCTAGGTATAACATACCAAATTGAAAATTTGGGATGTTACAGCGACTGATAAACCGGCTTAAGGCTGCAATCCGGCCTGCCAAGCGTTGAACATCATTGACACACTTTGGCTTAGCTAGCGAAGTAATAGCTTTGATCTTCTCAGGATTAGCTTCAATGCCCCTGTTAGACACCAGAAAACCAAAGAGCTTGCCTGTCGGTACACCAGAGACACACTTGGCCGGATTAAGCATCATCTTATAAACCCGGAGGTTATCAAAAGTCTCCTTCAAGTCATCTATCAATGTTTCCTCCTTTCTGGACTTCACCACAATATCATCCACATAAGCATGAACATTGCGCCCGATCTGATTATGAAGACAATTCTGCACACAACGCTGATAAGTCGCCTGGGCACTCTTGAGCCCAAAAGGCATAGATACATAGCAGAAGGCTCCCAAAGGAGTTATAAAAGTTGTCTTCTCCTGGTCCTTAACTGCCATTTTGATCTGATGATAACCAGAATACGCATCCAAGAAGCTCACACGCTCAGAGCCCGCCGTAGCATCAATGATTTGATCAAAACGAGGGAGAGCAAAAGGATCAGTTGGACAACCTTTGTTCAAATCTGTGTAGTTCACACACATACGCCAAGTGCCGTTCTTCTTAAGTACAAGCACCGGATTAGCCAACCAACCAGGATGAAATACTTCAATGATAAACCCAGCCGCCAAGAGCCTGGCTACCTCCTCACCAATGGCCTTGCGTCTTGATACGTCTCCAACGTATCTACTTTTCCAAACACTTTTGCCCTTGTTTTGGACTCTAACTTGCATGATTTGAATGGAACTAACCCGGACTGACGTTGTTTTCAGCAGAATTGCCATGGTGTTATTTATGTGCAGAAACAAAAGTTCTCGGAATGACCTGAAACTCCACGGAGATTATTTTTGTAAATAATAAAAAATACTGGCGAAAGAATCAATGCTAGGGGGCCCACACCCTGTCCACGAGGGTGGGAGGCGCGCCTGCCCCCTGGGCACGCCCCCCTACCTCGTGGCCCCCTGGAGCTCCACCGACCTCAACTCCAACTCTATATATTCGTGTTCGGGGAGAGAAAAATCAGAGAGAAGGACTCATCGCGTTTTATGATACGGAGTCGCTGCCAAGCCCTAAACTCTCTCGGGAGGGCTGATCTAGAGTCCGTTCGGGGCTCCGGTGAGGGGAATCCGTCGCCATTGTCATCAGCAACCATCCTCCATCACCAATTTCATGGTGCTCACCGCCGTGTGTGAGTAATTCCATTGTAAGCTTGCTGGACGGTGATGGGTTGGATGAGATTTATCATGTAATCGAGTTAGTTTTATTAGGGTTTGATCCCTAGTATCCACTATGTTCTGAGATTGATGTTGCTATGAATTTGCTATGCTTAATGCTTGTCACTTGGGCCCGAGTGCCATGATTTGTGATCTGAACCTATTATGTTTTCATGAATATATGTGAGTTCTAGATCCTATCTTGCAATTCAATAGTCACCTACTATGTGTTATGATCCGGCAACCCCGAAGTGACAATAATCGGGACCACTCCCGGTGATGACCGTAGTTTGAGGAGTTCATGTATTCACTATGTGTTAATGCTTTGGTCCGGTACTCTATTAAAAGGAGGCCTTAATATCCCTTAGTTTCCAATAGGACCCCGCTGCCACGGGAGGGTAGGACAAAAGATGTCGTGCAAGTTATTTTCCGTAAGCACGTATGACTATATTCGGAATACATGCCTACATTACATTGATGAATTGGAGCTAGTTCTGTGTCACCCTATGTTATGACTGTTACATGATGAACCGCATCCGGCATAATTCTCCATCACCAATCCAATGCCTACGAGCTTTTCACATATTGTTCTTCGCTTACTTACTTTACCATTGCTACTGTTACAATCACTACAATACTGCTAACACTGTTACCTTTGCCACTGTTACCATTACTATCATACTACTTTGCTACTAAATACTTTGCTGCAGATATTAAGTTATCCAGGTGTGGTTGAATTGACAACTCAACTGCTAATACTTGAGAATATTCTTTGGCTCCCCTTGTGTCGAATCAATAAATTTGGGTTGAATACTCTACCCTCGAAAACTGTTGCGATCCCCTATACTTGTGGGTTATCAAGACTATTTTCTGACGCCGTTGCCGGGGAGCATAGCTCTATTCTTTGAGTCACTTGGGATTTATATCTGCTGGTCACTATGAAGAACTTGAAAGACGAGAAAACTTAAATTTATCCCTCAACTACGAGGGGAGGTAAGGAACTGCCATCGAGCTCTGCACTTGATTCACCTTCTGTTTTGAGTAAACTTGCGACACCTAAACCTGCTTCTGCTATTAATTCTGATATGTCGCTTGTTATTGATGATGCCACTTCTCCTATGCATGATACTTATGATGAAACTACTTCTATGCTTGATACTATTGTGCCACTTGGTGAATTTCTTGATGAACAACTTGCTAGGGCTAGAGAGAGTGAAATTATTGAAGCTGATAATATTGATGAAAGTGATGATCAAGATTCTCCCCCAAAATATGAATTACCTGTTGTGCCTGAGGGCTATGTTATGGATGAAGAAACTGCTAGAGATTTTCTTGCTTGCAATGATGGGAGTGATCTTAAGAAATTATTAGCTAAGCTGAAACAAAAATCTCTGAATGCTACTTCACCTATCTTTGTTACTGATAAGGATTATGAATTCTCTGTCGACCCTGATATAATTACTTTGGTTGAATCTGATCCTTTCTATGGCTAATGAATCTGAAACTGTTGTGGCACATCTTACTAAATTAAATGATATAGCCACCCTGTTCACTAATGATGAGAAATCTCGCTACTATTATATCCTTAAAATATCTCCGTTCTCATTAAAGGGTGATGCTTAGATATGGTTTAATTCTCTTGATCCTGGTTGTGTGCGTAGTCCCCAGGATATGATCTATTACTTCTCTGCTAGATGTCGGGGAGCCGACTGATCTTGAGGAGGAGGGTGGCACCATCTACCAGCGTGGTGCTACACGGCTCCCGTCCGTGCCGGCGACCCGCGAGCAGAGGTGGTTGATTTTCCCTGATGGGGAGAGGTACGTAAGTGCATTTAATATTTTTGTACCTTCTGCATTCACGTTTCTTCAAATAACTAATGCGTTGGCCTTGTCATGCTGCAGGGGTTGGGACCACCATCATAGTGTCCGCCGGCCCAACTCCGTCCTTGGAGTTCTTTGCCGGCAAAACTTCCCGGGGTTTGTCACGTTGCCTGGTGAGGGTAGGCTTCCAGAGCTTGGATTGAGCTGGGAGCACTACGTGGCTGCCCCGGCCCCGCCGGATGAGATTATCGACGGTGTCGTGTGCGACACGAGGGCAGACATGGTGATCAGAAAGTTCTGGGTAATTTCTCCTTTAAACATTTCAAAATCTTCAACTAGCTAGTTATTAATTGTACTAATCAATATTGTATCATTTGATTGCAGACATTCTATAGGTGTGAGGAGGGATACGAGGAGGATGCGGCACATGTTATCGAGAACGTCTGCAAGCGCCTACTCCAGAACTTACGGCACGAGGCTCGGGTGCAGGCTGCTCGAGACTACTATGCCTTGCGTGGTATCAAGAAGACCAAGCCGGCATGCCGCGATAAGTTCCTGAGTAAGGAGCAGTACATGAAGGTAATTCTTAAGGCCTTCTACTTAAGTTCCTTCATTTAGTAATTCTTAGCCGTAGCGCTCAAGTTTCTATTTGCTAACTTAGGCGCCTCCGAGATGGTGTGCGGATCGGATGGATTGTTGGGAGGTGTTGGTCGATGAGTGGTGCTCAAAAGAATGGCTAGCCCTCCACAACGAGGCCAAGGACAAACGTGCCCAAATGGAAGGTGTGCCACACCATCAAGGCAGCTCCAACTTATATCAGTTCGGGCGCAACTGGGTATGTGGTTTGCTTCATGATTCATGCAATTCATTCATCATGCTAGCTTGAGCCCTTTAATTACTAATTTTCATTGTTTCTCTCTTTCAGGCACGCCACAATAAGGCGGATAAGGTGCCAGAGGTGTACGACCTGTATGCCGTGGCCCACACTGCCTCTTTCAAGAAAGTCAAGGCTTTCTCTCAGTCTGACCTCGATGATGCAAACAACTTCACCAACATCTCCTCCCACAACAAGCTCGTGAGATATAGAGATGAGGGGAAGGCGAGGAAAGGGGAGGACTTTAACCCGAGCCAGGGTCCCATTGATCCAGAGCTGGTGATGATATCTGGTGGCGGGAGGTCCCATGGCTCCATAGCCATTGGAGATGGACTTATCCATTGTCCTAGCACTCTCCCGGAGATCAAGGCGCGCCAGTCGAGCTCCGCTCCTGAGATAAGGCCTCGTGAACGGCCAGTGCAACTCGCCATCAAGGTTAGTGATACGTACTCAGTTATCTTTCTCCATTACATTGTGTGCGCTTCCATCAATGATTACAAATGGTCATGTGAGTGGTGTTGCAGGCTGCTATACAGACTGAGAGAGATAGAACGGAGAAACTTCTGGCGGAGGCGGCGGAGAGGCAGCGGGAGATGGAGGAGAGGATGAGAAAGATGATGGAGGAGGAGAGGGCACGGAATGACATGCAGGCAAGGGCCATGTACGAGCTCCTTGTGGTAAGTTTCTTCTGCAGATTACTTGCTAGTCTTAACATTTGAGTCTCATTACTAACTAGTATGACTCTGTTCTGAAAACCAAATGTGCAGTCTGTGTGCGAGAAGTCCGGTCAGCCCGCTCCGCCGATGCCAGTGATTGCTCCTGGGAGCACGGTGAGTTTAGTTTGAATGGACATTACTTGGTAGTCTTAACATTTGTGTGTCGTAATGCTAATGAGACATTGGAAATGATCTTTGGTGCAGCTTAACTCCAGAAACGCATCGCACGATCCTTCTCCAGGTAGCGGCACTAGCCACCCCGCTCCTACACCTCCCTGATCACGGTAAGTTTCTCTAGTGTTTTGCTTAACAAATGCATAAAGACCTAGACTTAGCTTTATTTCCTCCAATATGCTTACCATAATGACCTAGAGTTAGCTTATTTTCCTCCAAAATGACCCATTTTACCTAGGTTAGCTTATAAATGATGCAGTTCATCCAAGTTAGCTCAAAAATGACCCATTTTACCTAGATTAGCTCCTAAATGATCCATTTTACCTACGTTAGCTTTAAAATGGCCCATTTCACCTAGGTTAACTCCAAAATGACCCATCTTACCTAGGTTATCTCATAAACGATCCATTTCAACTAATTTAGCTCATAAATGATCCATTTGACCTAAGTGAGCTAAAAACGATCCATTTCACCTAAATTAGCTCTTAAATGATCCATTTCACCTAAGTTAGCTCAAAAAGATCCATTTCAACTAAATTAGCTCATAAATGATCCATTTCAACAAAGTTAGCTCAAAAAGATCCATTTCAACTAAATTAGCTCAAAAATGATCCATTTCAACAAAGTTAGCTCAAAAACGATCCATTTCAACTAAGTTAGCTCATAAATGATCCATTTGACCTAAGTGAGCTAAAAAACGATCCATTTCATCTTAGTTACCTCAAAAACGATCCATTTGACCTTAGTTAGCGCATAAACGACCCATTTCAACTTAGTTAGCTCATATATGATCCATTTCACATAAGTTAGCCCATAAATGACATACTCTTCTTGTTCTAGTCTTCTTCTTGTTCTAGTCACCTATTTCTAACTTTCTTATTTTTCATTTTGCAGATTTCATTCACTTGACGAAAGCTTGCATAGATGGAGTGCTCCTTATCCCTTTATCTGTTTCTTTTGTATCGTTGAACTATGCATGTATCTTGGTAGTTGGATGAACTATGCTATGTATGATGGAACTTGCTAGTTGGATGGAACATATGTGATGGAACTATGTATGATGGAACTCTGCATGTTGGATGGATATCTTATATGTTTGCACTTTGCTGTGAAAATTGTTGTCATATATATCATATATATCTTATATGTTTGCTGTGAAATATATCTATATATGTCATATATATTTGTGATGAAAATTGTTGGATTTAATAAAAAAACAGAAAAAAGAGCCAATATGCAGGCTCTTTGCCGTCTGCCACCGACGGCAACGGGCTCTTTGTCGTCAGCCGCAGACGGCAAAGAAGCCACGTGGCAGCCAACTGTGCTTCCTGGGAGCTGACCCATTTGGTCAGTTTGCCTACAGTGGCAGACGGCAAAGACTTTGCCATTAGTGGCAGACGGCAAAGAACCTGCACTTTGCCATCAGTGGCAGACGACAAAGACCCCGGAGGAGCACACGTCTGGATGGGGTACCTGGCCGGATCAGCCCGAGGAGGCGAGTGGCCATGCTGATGATGGCGGGGAGCCGACTGATCTTGAGGAGGAGGGTGGCACCGTCTACCAGCGTGGTGCTACACGGCTCCCGTCCGTGCCGGCGACCCGCGAGCAGAGGTGGTTGATTTTCCCTGATGGGGAGAGGTACGTAAGTGCATTTAATATTTTTGTACCTTCTGCATTCACGTTTCTTCAAATAACTAATGCGTTGGCCTTGTCATGCTGCAGGGGTTGGGACCACCATCATAGTGTCCGCCGGCCCAACTCCGTCCTTGGAGTTCTTTGCCGGCAAAACTTCCCGGGGTTTGTCACGTTGCCTGGTGAGGGTCGGCTTCCAGAGCTTGGGTTGAGCTGGGAGCACTACGTGGCTGCCCCGGCCCCGCCGGATGTCATTATCGACGGTGTCGTGTGCGACACGAGGGCAGACGTGGTGATCAGGACGTTCTGGGTAATTTCTCCTTTACACATTTCAAAATCTTCAACTAGCTAGTTATTAATTGTACTAATCAATATTGTCTCATTTGATTGCAGACATTCTACAGGTGTGAGGAGGGATACGAGGAGGACGCGGCAAATGTTATCCAGAACATCTGCAAGCGCCTACTCCAGAACTTACGGCACGAGGCTCGGGTGCAGGCTGTTCGAGACTACTACGCCTTGCGTGGTATCAAGAAGACCAAGCCGGCGTGCCGCGATAAGTTCCTGAGTAAGGAGCAGTACATGAAGGTAATTCTTAAGGCCTTCTACTTAAGTTCCTTCATTTAGTAATTCTTAGCCGTAGCGCTCAAGTTTCTATTTGCTAACTTAGGCGCCTCCGAGATGGTGTGCGGATCGGATGGATTGTTGGGAGGTGTTGGTCGATGAGTGGTGCTCAAAAGAATGGCTAGCCCTCCACAACGAGGCCAAGGACAAACGTGCCCAAATGGAAGGTGTGCCACACCATCAAGGCAGCTCCAACTTATATCAGTTCGGGCGCAACTGGGTATGTGGTTTGCTTCATGATTCATGCAATTCATTCATCATGCTAGCTTGAGCCCTTTAATTACTAATTTTCATTGTTTCTCTCTTTCAGGCACGCCACAATAAGGCGGATAAGGTGCCAGAGGTGTACGACCTGTATGCCGTGGCCCACACTGCCTCTTTCAAGAAAGTCAAGGCTTTCTCTCAGTCTGACCTCGATGATGCAAACAACTTCACCAACATCTCCTCCCACAACAAGCTCGTGAGATATAGAGATGAGGGGAAGGCGAGGAAAGGGGAGGACTTTAACCCGAGCCAGGGTCCCATTGATCCAGAGCTGGTGATGATATCTGGTGGCGGGAGGTCCCATGGCTCCATAGCCATTGGAGATGGACTTATCCATTGTCCTAGCACTCTCCCGGAGATCAAGGCGCGCCAGTCGAGCTCCGCTCCTGAGATAAGGCCTCGTGAACGGCCAGTGCAACTCGCCATCAAGGTTAGTGATACGTACTCAGTTATCTTTCTCCATTACATTGTGTGCGCTTCCATCAATGATTACAAATGGTCATGTGAGTGGTGTTGCAGGCTGCTATACAGACTGAGAGAGATAGAACGGAGAAACTTCTGGCGGAGGCGGCGGAGAGGCAGCGGGAGATGGAGGAGAGGACGAGAAAGATGATGGAGGAGGAGAGGGCACGGAATGACATGCAGGCAAGGGCCATGTACGAGCTCCTTGTGGTAAGTTTCTTCTGCAGATTACTTGCTAGTCTTAACATTTGAGTCTCATTACTAACTAGTATGACTCTGTTGTGAAAACCAAATGTGCAGTCTGTGTGCGAGAAGTCCGGTCAGCCCGCTCCGCCGATGCCAGTGATTGCTCCTGGGAGCACGGTGAGTTTAATTTGAATGGACATTACTTGCTAGTCTTAACATTTGAGTATCATAATGCTAACGAGACATTGGAAATGATCTTTGGTGCAGCTTAACTCCAGAAACGCATCGCACGATCCTTCTCCAGGTAGCGGCACTAGCCACCCCGCTCCAACACCTCCCTGATCACGGTAAGTTTCTCTAGTGTTTTGCTTAACAAATGCATAAAGACCTAGACTTAGCTTTATTTCCTCCAATATGCTTACCATAATGACCTAGAGTTAGCTTCTTTTCCTCCAAAATGACCCATTTTACCTAGGTTAGCTTATAAATGATGCAGTTCATCCAAGTTAGCTCAAAAATGACCCATTTTACCTAGATTAGCTCCTAAATCATCCATTTTACCTACGTTAGCTTTAAAATGGCCCATTTCACCTAGGTTAACTCCAAAATGACCCATCTTACCTAGGTTATCTCATAAACGATCCATTTCAACTAATTTAGCTCATAAATGATCCATTTGACCTAAGTGAGCTAAAAACGATCCATTTCACCTAAATTAGCTCTTAAATGATCCATTTCACCTAAGTTAGCTCAAAAAGATCCATTTCAACTAAATTAGTTCATAAATGATCCATTTCAACAAAGTTAGCTCAAAAAGATCCATTTCAACTAAATTAGCTCATAAATGATCCATTTCAACAAAGTTAGCTAAAAAACGATCCATTTCAACTAAGTTAGCTCATAAATGATCCATTTGACCTAAGTGAGCTAAAAAAGATCCATTTCACCTTAGTTACCTCAAAAACGATCCATTTGACCTTAGTTAGCTCATAAACGACCCATTTCAACTTAGTTAGCTCATATATGATCCATTTCACGTAATTTAGCCCATAAATGACATACTCTTCTTGTTCTAGTCTTCTTCTTGTTCTAGTCACCTATTTCTAACTTTCTTATTTTTCATTTTGCAGATTTCATTCACTTGACGAAAGCTTGCATAGATGGAGTGCTCCTTATCCCTTTCTCTGTTTCTTTTGTATCGTTGAACTATGCATGTATCTTGGTAGTTGGATGAACTATGCTATGTATGATGGAACTTGGTAGTTGGATGGAACATATGTGATGGAACTATGTATGATGGAACTTGGTAGTTGGATGGAACATATGTGATGGAACTATGTATGATGGAACTCTGCATGTTGGATGGATATCTTATATGTTTGCTGTGAAAATTGTTGTCATATATGTCATATATATCTTATATGTTTGCTGTGAAATATATCTATATATGTCATATATATTTGTGATGAAAATTGTTGGATTTAATAAAAAACAGAAAAAAAGCCAATATGCAGGCTCTTTGCCGTCTGCCACCGACGGCAACGGGCTCTTTGCCGTCTGCAGCGGACGGCAAAGAGGCCACATGGCATCCAGCTATGCTTCCTGGGAGCTGACCCATTTGGTCAATTTGCCTACAGTGGCAGACGGCAAAGAGTAAAAGAGTTTGCCGTCAGCGGCGGACGGCAAAGGCCTGCCATGTAGTGACGTGTAGATGACATCATATGGCAGACGGCAAAGGCACTAGAAAGTTTGCCGTCCGCGGCGGACGGCAAAGGCCTGCCGTTAGCCACTTAACGGACTGAAGGCACAATTATTGCCGTCCATCCTCTTTGCCGTCCGCGGCGGACGGCAAAGGGCCTTTGCCGTCAGCCGCCAGGAAGCAGACGGCAAAGTAGCTGTTTACCGTAGCCTACTTTGCCGGAGCCTGTTGCCGTCCGCCGTTCGTGCCTTTGCCGTCCGCCGTGGCAGACGGCAAAATAGCTGATTCCAGTAGTGCTGTTTTAAGGGAAATATATAATTTTGTGCAAATTGAAGAAGAGAGTCTCCCACAAGCTTGGGGGAGGCTTCTCCAGTTACTTAATGCTTTGCCTGATCATCCTCTTAATAAAAATGAAATACTTGATATGTTTTATAATGGACTAACCGATGCTTCCAGAGACCACCTGGATAGTTGTGCTGGTTGTGTTTTCAGGGAAAGAACACCAGATCAAGCTGAAATTCTATTGAATAATATGTTGACAAATGAAAATAATTGGACACTTGCTGAACCAACTCCTAAGCCAACTCCGAAGAAAAGGGGTGTTTTATTTCTCAGTCCTAAAGACATGCAAGAGGCAAAGAAATCTATGAAGGAAAAAGGTATAAAAGCTGAAGATGTTAAGAATTTACCTCCTGTTGAAGAAATACATGGTCTTAATTTACCGCCTATTGAAGAAACACATGGTCTTGATAACCCGACACAGGTAGTGAAGGTAAATTCTCTCTATAGATATGACACAGTTGAAATCCCGCCTACTAAATTTGCTAGCCAATGCTTAGATGAGTTTGATGACTTTATGGTTAAGCAAGAAAATTCAATGCTTATGTTGGTAGACAATTGAAACACAATTCTGATATGATTGAACACTTGAGTGATTATATGTCTAGAGTTAAAGGTGAACTTAAACTCATTAGTAAACATGCTTCTATGGTTACCACTCAAGTAGAACATGTACTTAAAGCTCAAAACGATTTGCTCAATCAATTGAATAGTAAGAATAATGATAATGCTATTAGAGTTGTGACTGGAGTAGGTAGAATGACTCAGGAACCTTTGTATCCTGAGGGCCACCCTAAGAGAATTGAGCAGGATTCTCAGAGAAATAATTTAGATGCACCTAGTCCTTCTAAGAAGAAGAAAAAATAAAAATGATAGGACTTTGCATGCTTCTAGTGAACCTGTTGTTGACACACCTGAGAACCCCAATGATATTTCTATTTCTGATGCTGAAACACAATCTCGTAATGAACATGAACCTAGTGATAATGTTAACGATGATGTTCATGTTGATGCTCAACCTAGCAATGATAATGATGTAGAAACTGAACCTGCTGTTGATCTTGATAACCCACAATCAAAGAATCAACGTTATGATAAGAGAGACTTCGTTGCTAGGAAGCACGGTAAGGAAAGATAACCATGGGTTCAGAAACCCATGCATTTTCCTCCTAAACCATCCAAGAAAAAGGATGATGAGGATTTTGAGCGCTTTGCTGAAATGATGAGACCTATCTTCTTGCGTATGCGTTTAACTGATATGCTCAAAATGAACCCTTATGCTAAGTATATGAAAGAAATTGTTACAAATAAAAGAAAGATACCGGAAGCTGAGATTTCCAGCATGCTTGCTAATTATACTTTTAAGGGTGGAATACCAAAGAAACTGGGAGATCCAGGAGTACCAACTATACCATGATCCATTAAAAGAAACTATGTTAAAACTGCTTTATGTGATCTTGGAGCCGGTGTTAGTGTTATGCCTCTCTCTTTATATCGTAGACTTGATTTTAATAAGTTGACACCTACTGAAATATCCTTGCAAATGGCTGATAAATCAACTGCTATACCTGTCGGTATTTGTGAGGATGTGCCTGTTGTGGTTGCAAATGTTACTATTTTAATGGACTTTGTTATTCTTGATATTCCCGAGGACGATAGTATGTCTATTATTCTTGCAAGACCCTTTTTGAATACTGCAGGGGCTGTTATTGATTGCAACAAAGGCAATGTCACTTTTCATGTTAATGGCAATGAGCATACGATACACTTTCCGAGGAAACAACCTCAAGTTCATAGTATTAACTCTATTGGAAAAATTCCATCGATTATTTTTGGAGGCTTTGAATTTCCTCTTCCTACTGTCAAAAAGAGATAAGATATTCTTATTATTGGGGATGTGCATATCCCCGTTGAGGTAACTTAGTGCTATTCGGAAATTCTCCGGTTTCATGCAATTCGGAATGAGTTTGTTAACAAGACCTGATCAACCTTGTTAGCGGATTCCTTTTGATGAGCATGAGATGGATGAAGTTAGAAAGCACAACTCTCTGTACCCTTCCTTTACTTTCTGTTATTTAGTTGAAATAAAGCTAAAATAGTATTTTCTGTCAGTTTTCTGAATTATCCGTGCAATAAAAAATACCCCGAAAATAAAAGTTCTCCAAATGCCCCGAAATTGAAATATGATTTTTTCTGGAATATTGAGAATATCTGGCACTGAGAACACATCAGGGGGAGCAAGCACCTGGCCACGAGGGTCCAGGGCGCGCCCACCCCCTGGGCGCGCCCCCTGCCTCGTGGGCCCATGGTGGCTCCCCTCCACTTATTCCAGCCACCACACACTCCTTCTTCCTCCCAAAAAAATCACCAACCAGCTCAAGCATGAGTTCTTGCTCATTTTGCTGCCATTTTCGATCTCCTAGCTCAAAGCACCTCTCATGAAACTGCTTTGGGGGATTGTTCCTTGGTATGTAACTCCTCCAATGGTCCAATTAGTTTTTGTTCTAGTGCTTTATTCATTGCAAATTAGTGCGGCCTAGGTGACCATGTTCTTGAGCTTGCTTGTCAAATTTATATGGTTCCAAGTAGTTCTAATGCATGATATAGTCTGTAGGAACTTATGGGAGTAGTTGCTATCAGTTTGGTTGAGTATGGTTCACTTTTATTTTGAAGTTACTAAAATTCTCAGAAATTTTTCAGAGGAGGAAATATGTTTAGGAAAATGTATCAAGGTGGTCCTTCAAGGAAGCAAGGAACCAGGCTCGCAATGCACGATGCTGACAATGAACCACCGAGGGAAGCTCAAGTGCGGGCTTGCGAATGGCCTTCAGAGGACCTCATGGATCGAGCGGGAATCAAGGAAGAATTTTACACATATGTGCGTAACGCTGATCTTGAGAGCTTCGAGGCAGATAAGTGTCGTCAGCATTACTATCTCACTGATTCCTTTGTGAGGAGGTTTGAATTTTCATCATCACGCAATTCTCAAACTGTCCTGTTTGATCTCTATGAAAATTCTTATACTATGGACTTAGAGGATTTTACCACTGCTTGCAAACTTCCACAATGGGGTAGCACTAGTGAGCCTCGCAAATCTGAGTTTAGAGATTTTCTTGCTAGTATAACTGTGGGGGAGTCTAGAGATATAACACAAGCTACCATAGGGAGCATTCATTTTCCTGCTATACATTATTTTGCTCTCTTCATAGGTAGGTGCATAAATTGTAAGGATGAAGCACGTCACATGTGTGTCCCTGACCTCAGTGTTCTTAGGAGTGCTGTATTAGGAGATAAACATTATAATTTGGGAGCCATTGTTGCACGTAGGTTGCATAATAATAAAATTAATGGAGATTTCTTTGGTGGAATTTATGCAACACGTCTAGCTAATTTTCTTGATTACCCATACGTGAGTATGATATTGAGTTGCCTCCTGCTTATTTAGATTATGAGGCTATGGTTCGTCATCGTTTTGTTGAGAGGAACGATCAGTTCCTCCAATACCGACTAATCTTTGACAGACGACGCACCTATCACGTCGCTCTTCCTGCTCCTACTTTCTTTGACTTTCAGGCGAAGGGGAGATATATCATAACCAGGGAGGAGGCGAACGAGTACGAGAGGAGGGCTGAGATAGCTCGCCTCCAAGCTGCAGCCCATGATGCAATAACTGCTGCATCTCAGTACGACCCCAACTATAACTTTGGATATCTGCCAGGCCAGCCGTGGCCATAGACCAACTTAGGCCAAAAGCCTAAGCTTGGGGGAGTACGTATTCCTCACCGACATTACATTTATGTTCACACACTCATGCCAGTTGTCAGTGTTCATACTCTTTCATTGTATTATCCATGCTAGTTTATTTTCCTTTTTCCTGCTTTCTTCTTGTGTGTTTGAAAAACCTTAAGAAAAACAAAAAAAATAGTTGTAGCTTTTATCTAGTTTACTTTTCATGTTGTAGTAGTAACTAAAAGAAAACCCAAAAATATTTCCAGTTCTTCTTTTGCTTGTTGGGAGCTTTCCCGTGTAAATAGTTTTATTACTTTTCTTTTCTTTGGGGGTCGCTAGGAGAAGACCATTATGAAAATGTTGAAGTGGCTCTTATATGCATTATTTTTTATTTAACCAAGAACCCATATTGCCTTGTCTTCTCCTGTTTATTGAATGCTTGCAGATTCCAGCTTAGTCCAATGCACGTGCACTATTATTATTCACATCTTTCGGTTGTGCAAGTGAAAGGCAATAATGACGATATATGATGGACTTTTTGAGATGAGAGAAGCTGGTATGAACTCGACCTCTCTTGTTTTTGTAAATATGATTATTTCATCGTTCCTGATTCAGCCTATTATGAATAAACATGTTTGCAATGACAATTAGAGATTATAGTTACTTATGCCATGCTTAATTAGCTAGGAGTTTATAATGGTTTACCTTGCGTGCCAACATGGTATTAAAATGGTTGTGATGTGGTATGATAGGGTGGTATCCTCCTTTGAATGATTCGAGTGACTTGACTTGGCACATGTAGTTGAAACAAAATCAACAAAGCCTTCACGATATTTATGTTCATGGTGGATTATATCCTACTCATGCTTGCACTCAATGTTTATTAATTTTAATGCATGTTCATGACTGTTGTCGCTCTCTAGTTGGTCGCTTCCTAGTCTTTTGCTAGCCTTCACTTGTACTAAGCGGGAATACTGCTTGTGCATCCAATCCCTTAAACCCCATAGTTATTCCATATGAGTCCACCATACCTTCCTATATATGCGGTATCTACCTGCCATTCCAAGTAAATTTGTATGTGCCAAACTATAAACCTTCAAATGAAATTCTGTTTTGTATGCTCGAATAGCTCATGTATCAACTAGGGCTGTCTGTATCTTCCATGCTAGGCGGGTTATTCTCAAGAGGACTGGACTCCGCTCCTCACTCACGAGAAAATGGCTGGTCACCAGGATGCCCAGTCCCATGCTTTATGCAAATCAAATCAAAATAATTGCAAAAAAAACTCCCCCAGGATTGTTGTCAGTTGGACAGTACCCGTTGTTTCGGACCAGCCGTGGAGTGTGCTTGTTGGTGGTGGGGGAGTATAAATTTTACCATTATGTTTGGGAACCGCCTATAATGTGTGTAGCATGGAAGATATCGCCATCTCTTGGTTGTTATGTTGACAATGAAAGTATACCACTCAAAATATTATTCGTCTCTATTTCAAAAATCGAGCTCTGGCACCTCTACAAATCCCTGCTTCCCTCTGCGAAGGGCCTATCTATTTACTTTTATGTTGAGTCATCACCCTCTTATTAAAAAGCACTAGCTGGAGAGCACCGCTGTCATTTGCATCCATTACTGTTAATTTATATTGGGTATGACTATGATTGGATCTCTTTTACCATGAATTATAATGTCTAGTCAATCCTTGATCTTTAAAGGTGCTCTGCATTTATGTTTTGCGGTCTCAGAAAGGGCTAGCGAGATAATATCTTGTTATATCATATTATGATTGTTTTGAGAAAGTGTTGTCATCCGAGATTTATTATTATTCCTCGCTAGTTGATTATGCCATTGATATGAGTAAACATGAGACCTAAATGTTATTGCGAATATGGTTAGTTCATAATCTTTGCTGAAAACTTGGATGCTGGCTTTACATATTTACAACAACAAGAGCAAACAGAGTTTGTAAAAGTTTTTCTTTATCACTTTTAGTTTATCAATTGAATTGCTTGAGGACAAGCAAAGGTTTAAGCTTGGGGGAGTTGATACGTCTCCAACGTATCTAATTTTCCAAACACTTCTGCCCTTGTTTTGGACTCTAACTTGCATGATTTGAATGGAACTAACCCGGACTGACGTTGTTTTCAGCAGAATTGCCATGGTGTTAT
This sequence comes from Triticum aestivum, assembly GCF_018294505.1. Taxonomy (NCBI): domain Eukaryota; kingdom Viridiplantae; phylum Streptophyta; class Magnoliopsida; order Poales; family Poaceae; genus Triticum; species Triticum aestivum. Next base: position 492,335,928 of record NC_057799.1, on the reverse strand, counting down.
TTATGTGCAGAAACAAAAGTTCTCGGAATGACCTGAAACTCCACGGAGATTATTTTTGGAAATGATAAAAAAATACTGGCGAAAGAATCAAGGCCAGGGGGCCCACACCCTATCCACGAGGGTGGGAGGCGCGCCCAGGGGGCCTCGTGGGCCCCCTGGAGCTCCACCGACCTCAACTCCAACTCTATATATTCGTGTTCAGGGAGACAAAATTCAGAGAGAAGGATTCATCGCGTTTTACGATACGGAGCTGCCGCCAAGCCCTAAACTCTCTTAGGAGGGATGATCTGGAGTCCGTTCGGGGCTCCGGAGAGGGGAATCCGTCGCCATCGTCATCATCAACCATCCTCCATCACCAATTTCATGATGCTCACTGCCGTGCGTGAGTAATTCCATCATAGGCTTGCTGGACGGTGATGGGTTGGATGAGATTTATCATGTAGTCGAGTTAGTTTTGTTAGGGTTTGATCCCTAGTATCCACTATGTTCTGAGATTGATGTGAATTTGCTATGCTTAATGCTTGTCACTTGGGCCTGAGTGCCATGATTTGTGATCTGAACCTATTATGTTTTCATGAATATATGTGAGTTCTTGATCCTATCTTGCAATTCAATAGTCACCTACTATGTGTTATGATCCGGCAACCCCGAAGTGACAATAATCGGGACCACTCCCGGTGATGACCGTAGTTTGAGGAGTTCATGTATTCACTATGTGTTAATGCTTTGGTCTGGTACTCTATTAAAAGGAGGCCTTAATATCCCTTAGTTTCCAATAGGACCCCGCTGCCACGGGAGGGTAGGACAAAAGATGTCGTGCAAGTTATTTTTCATAAGCACGTATGACTATATTCGGAATACATGCCTACATTACATTGATGAATTGGAGCTAGTTCTGTGTCACCCTATGTTATGACTGTTACATGATGAACCGCATCCGGCATAATTCTCCATCACCGATCCAATGCCTATGAGCTTTTCACATATTGTTCTTCACTTAGTTACTTTACCGTTGCTACTGTTACAATCACTACAATACGGATATCACTGTTACCTTTGCCACTGTTACCGTTACTATCATACTACTTTGCTACTAAATACTTTGCTGCAGATATTAAGTTATCCAGGTGTGGTGGAATTGACAACTCAACTGCTAATACTTTAGAATATTCTTTGGCTCCCCTTGTGTCGAATCAATAAATTTGGGTTGAATACCCTACCCTCAAAAACTGTTGCGATCCCCTATAGTTGTGGGTTATCACGTCTTTCTTCATTGAACCGGCGGAGAAACTGCTTGACCGGTTTAAACTTGGGATCGACATTAAGAGTGTGCTCAACGAGTTCCCTCGGTACACCTGGCATGTCAGAAGGTTTCGATGCGAAGATATCCCGGTTCTCATGGATGGACTCGATGAACGCGCCTTCCTATTTCGGATCCAAGTTAGCGCTCATGCTAAATTGCTTGGATGAATCATCAGAAACGAAATCAACCAGCTTAGTCTCATCGGCCGATTTAAACTTCAAGGCCGGATCATGCTCTATAGTTGGCTTTTTCAAAGAAGTCATATCCGGCGGATCAACATTGTCCTTGTAGAACTTCAACTCCTCTGTTGCACAAACCGACTCAGCATAAGCCGCATCACCTTCTTCACATTCCAAAGCGATCTTACGGCTTCCAGGTACTGTGATGGTCCCCTTATGATCGGGCATCTTGAGCTGCAGATAAACATAACAGGGCCTTGCCATGAACTTAGCATAAGCCGGTCGTCCAAACAGTGCCTGATATGGGCTCTTGATTTTCACCACTTCAAAAGTCAATGTTTCTGATCTTGATTCATGCTCATCTCCAAAAGCAACCTCCAGAGCTATCTTACCAACTAGATACGCCGATTTACTAGGCACCACACCATGAAAAACAGTGTTTGATGGTTTAAGATTTTTATCTGTTAACCCCATGCGACGGAAGGTTTCATAATAAAGGATGTTGATACTACTCCCTCCATCCATGAGTACCTTGGTGAACTTATATCCTCCAACCTGAGGCGCCACCACCAATGCCAGATGACCCGGATTATCAACCCGGGGTGGATGATCCTCTCGACTCCACACAATGGGCTGTTCAGACCAGCGCAAGGAACGGGGCACCGCCAGTTCAACAGAGTTCACTGCCCTTTTATGAAGCTTCTGATCGCGCTTGCACAGACTAGTGGTGAAGACATGGTACTACCCACTATCCAACTGCTTCGGGTTGCTCTGGTAACCCGACTGCTGTTGTTGCTGCTGACTCCCTTGATGATTATAACCACCCTGGTTGCCCTGACTACCTTGATGCCTTGTCCGCTTTAATTACCTTGAAATCCTAAGCCGGAACTGCCTCCACCATAACCCGGCCCATGAGAACCGGGGCCTGAACCGCCGGACGGTCCGTGATCATATCGGAAAAGATCTGAGTTTTTGAACTCCCGCATAATAAAGCAATCCTTCCAGAGGTGCCTGGCTGGCCTTTCACGCGCCCCGTGCTTTGGACAAGGCTGGTTTAACAGGCGCTCAAGATTGGGACCTGATCCTCCACCCCGCGGGGGCGGTTTACCCTTACGACACTGACCATTATCATGCGTGTTGGTGTTAGCCACAAAATCTAAATTGTTATCCGCTTTACGCTTACCACTGTTTCCATGACCCGCTGGGTTATGCTGCTGCCCTTTGGTGCTGCCGCTCTTCTTTCCCTTTCCCGTCTTTTCATCATCAGACCCAGGGTCCTTGGTACTATCAGAGTCGGCGTACTTAACCAGAGCTGCCATAAGCGTCCCCATATCATTGTAGTGACGTTTGAGCCGTCCCAACTTCAACTTCAGAGGTGCAAACCGGCAATTGCCTTCCAACGTTAAAACCGCTGTATCAGCATTGATGCGGTCCGATGAATGCAAAAAATTTGAAACCCGGCACACCCAATGGGTTGTTGATTCTCCTTCCTCTTGGACACAGGCAGCTAAGTATACAATGGACATGGGTTGCTTGCACGTGTCTTTGAAATTCTGAATAAACCGGGCCCTTAACTCGCCCATGACCCAATGGAGTTAGCTGGCAAGTTTTTCAACCAAGTGCGAGTTGTCCCTTCCAACATTATGGTGAAGTCTTTAGCACATGCCGCATCATCCACATCCAGCATATCCATCGCCATTTCATAGCTTTCAACCCATGACTCAGGGGATAAATCGGCGGTGTAATTGGGCACTTTACGTGGACCCTTGAAATCCTTGGGCAGCCGTACATTACGTAAAGCCGGGGTGAGACACGGCACCCCCAAAGAACTGGAGGTAACTCCTGGCTCCACTGAAGTTGTTGGACGAACTGGACTAAGCTGACGGGCCGCTTACTGCGCCGCTAACTCAGCTTCTCGACGTGCTCTTCCTTGGTCCACCACGTTCTGAGCATCAGCACCGCCACCTGCCGGGTTATGGCCACGAGGCGGATTACGGTTCCGCGCACTGCTTGACACAACCGGTTCGTCAATGCGCCTGCTGTAACTCCGACTTGGGCGGGGGGTGGAATGAATCCTCTCGCGACTGTATGAATAAGCCTGCTGCTGAGTCAAGGCCGTCTGAAGGAGCTCCCTAGCCCGTCGGGTCTCAACTGCTACTGGGGACTCGCCTTCGATCGGGAGAGCTGCCAATCGTGATGCGGCAGCAACAATGTTATCCAACGGGTTAGAGTAATGACCCGGTGGTGTTGGGACATGCTGTGGCAGGACATTGTTCTGACGAGGCGGATCCATCGGGCGCGGCTGAACCAGCGCCCCTGTTCCAGGTGCCTCCACCCGGTTTACCACTGGCTGATTACTGGTTCCTGCTCCTGGTGTGTTAAAGAGATTCCTTGCCTCATAAACCGGAGGCAGGTGAGACCGGTACCTTCTCCGCATGACATCGTTTGACGCGCTCTGATCCAACATAAGCCGGTAAGCCTGTGCCTCCAACTCGGCCCGCTCTACGGCCATCCTGGTGTCCTCGGCTGCCAGGTCTGCCTTGGCCTGAGCTATCTGATCCTTCACTTTCGCAATTTTCGTGTTATGCTCATCCTGATTCGCCGGGTTAACTTCTGCTAGCAATGTTGCCAAAGCGTCAAATAAGTCGGACAAAACATGAGCCGGCGGTCGCGCAGGGCCTCCTGCCCCAGCTGCTATCGCTGCTACTGATCCGGGAATCATTCCGCTGCAGTCGAGGAGTGCTGCGCAGGCTGTGTGCCGGCCATGAAGATCGCAACCGGGCTCGGCGGATCAAAGGGGTCCGGAATACTGTCGCCATCGGAACAGCCCTCAAACCGGCCATCTTGCAGCTGGTACAATAACTCGGTCTCTCCGGTAGATGACTCGTCATCAGAGTAAACGACGGTTTCACCACCAGATGCCGATCTATCCTCAGATTCCGCTCCATGGATAACTCCCACGAAGGCACGCTTCATAGCAGGCTGAACCCGGGCGGGACTCGCACGCTGAGCCGTTTCGACAATGTCGGTGCAGATGTTCAGCTCAGGGCCCGGTTCGTCGATCTTGCCATTGAAGACGCGAATGCCGCCGAAGGGGACCCAGTACCCGTACTCAATTGAGCCGGCCTCGGGGCCCCAGCTTGCATCGTCGATGTAGAGCTTGCCGCGACGACTCTTGGTCATCCGGCCCACAGCGTATCCCTTGAGCCCTTCGAAGCTGCCCTCTAAGAACTCAAAACCATCGTGCGATGGCCCCACGGTGGGCGCCAACTGTCGTGGTTTTGTCACGGCAGATGTCCTAGTGAACGGACTTAGTCGTGGAGCCATCGTGACTGGTTAGCTTAAAGGGGTTAAAGTAGGACAAAGGACACAAAGAGTTTATACTGGTTCGGCCCCTTGAGGTGAAGGTAAAGGCCTAATCCAGTTGATGTGGAATTGCTAGGGTTTCGATGACCAGGGAGCGAATCCGCTATGCCTGGCTCTCGAGTTGTTGTTTGTTGTCCCTAAACCGCCACCGGGTCGTCCCTTTATATACACAGGTTGATACCCGGTGGTTTAAAGAATCCCGAGGCCGGCTCATAAACGTGTCCGGCTCAGTTTCTACCCTTTCTTATCTTACAACACAAGTTACATATCATATGGCGGTTTACGTCTACAGGCCCTAATCCGCCTTTGGGCCCTGGGCCTTCGTGTTAGATCTCCTCCGTAAAGCGCCACACTCCTTGTCTTCATGGGCTTCAAATATGAATAACTCATTATGGGTATAACCCAGCCCCTCATGTCCGGTTTATACTCAGTAGTAATATCCCCAACAGGCGGGATGGGCCAGGTCGTGCCCATGGTCCTCGGTCGTCGCCGGCCACGTCTCGTTGGCCTTAAAAGCACCTTCCAGATGTCTCCGTGCATAGTGCCGAAGAATTGTTGCAAGGTCTGGTGCTCAGCCAGATCAAACACCCACAAATGGCAGGTCCGGCTTTGGCATGGAAGTATCCGGCGAACAAGCATCACTTGGATCACGTTGACGAGCTTGATGTTCTTGTCTATCATGCTCCTGATGCGCGTCTGAAGCGCTGTCAGCTCGTCCGATGAAGACCAGCCCAGGCCCTTCTCTAGCCAGGAGGTGAGACGCATCGGGGCTCCGGACTGGAATTCGGGAGCCGCGGCCCAGGTGGCGTCGCGAGGCTCTGTGACGTAGAACCACTGTTGTTGCCACCCTTTGACGGTCTCCATGAAGGTACCTTTGGGCCATGAAATGTTGGGCATCTTGCTCACCATGGCACCTCCGCCCTCTGCGTGTTGACCACCCACCACCTTCGACTTCACATTGAAGATCATTAACCACAATCCGAAGTGGGGTGGGATGCGGAGGAAGGCCTCGCACACGACAATGAATGCTGAGATGTTGAGGAAGGAGTTGGGGGCCAGATCGTGGAAATCCAGCCCGTAGTAAAACATGAATCCACGGACTAAGTGGGGGATGAATACCACCCTCTCATGGGGCTCCGGGGTGGGAATGATCTGCCCTTTGGCCGAAAGCCGGTGGGCGATTTCCTTGGCCAAGTACTCAGACTCCAGGAGCTTCGTGATGTCCTTCTCCTTGACGGAGGAAACCATCCACTTGCCCTGCGCTCCAGATCCGGACATGGTCGGAGTGCTTTTTTGAGGCGGAAAGGGTGGAGGCTTAGGCGCTGGAGCTCGAGAATGGATGGGCAGAGAGAAAGAAGGCATGGGTGAAAGGAGGAATCCTTATCTCCTTATAAAGGCAGCAAATATCAAGCGCCTCCCTACTCCCCTTAAAACTCGCCTATTCACCAAGGGCCATGCAGACGGCACGGCTGGATTACCCACGCCCGTATTAATGAGAATCCCGCAATAAGGGGACGTGATCTCTGCTTCGACAAGACGTGCCAATAAAACCGCATCTTGAAACGTGGAGCGGGAGGCTAAAAAAGGTTCGAAATAATGACCAGGCAGCAGCGTGATGTCACTCTACAAAAGTTGTCAGTGGATTGGACTCGTGAAATATTATACTCTCTACCGGTGTGTGTGTGTGTGTGTGTGTGTGTGATACTTGTTTTGCAGAGCCGGACACATTTGCTGTATTCAAAGGCTGTTTTGGAGTATTCGGAGAAGGAACCCGCCTTGCAATGTCGAAGACAATCTGCGCGCCGGACACATCACCATTGAAGCCTGGTTCAGGGGCTACTGAGGGAGTCCTGGATTAAGGGGTCCTCGGGCGTCCGGCCTATATGACATGGGCTGGACTGTTGGGCTATGAAGGTACAAGACAGAAGACTTCTTCCCGTGTTCGGATGGGACTCTCCTTTGCGTGGATGGAAAGCTTGGCGTTCGGATATGTAGATTCCATCCTCTATAAACCGACTTTGTACAACCCTAGTCCCCTCCGGTGTCTATATAAACCGGAGGGTTTAGTCCGTAGAGGCGATCACAATCATACAGGCTAGACATCTAGGGTTTATCCATTACGATCTCGTGGTAGATCAACTCTTGTAATCCTCATATTCATCAAGATCAAATCAAGCAGGAAGTAGGGTATTACCTCCATCAAGAGGGCCCGAACCTGGGTAAACATTGTGTCCCCTATCTCCTATCACTATCGACCTTAGACGCACAGTTCGGGACCCCATACCCGAGATCCGCCGGTTTTGACACCGACAATCTTCATGAAAGTTTTTATTATATCCCTCTTGAATACCCATCATATTAGGACTAAATTCATAACCTAAGAAAATTGCCATACTATTTATAAGACTATCAAAATAATATAAGTGAGGCATGAGAGTTCATCAATTTCTTTAAAATACAACCACCGTCGTGCTCTAAAAGATATAAGTGAAGCACTAGAGCAACTACCTAGCTCAAAAAATATAAGTGAAGCACATAAGTATTCTAATGAATTCACGATTAATGTGTGTCCCTCTCAAAAGGTGTCTCCAGCAAGGATGATTGTGGCTAACTAAAAGCAAAAAAGCAAAGACTCATATAATACAAGACACTCCAAGCAAAATACATATCATGTGGTGAATAAAAATCTAGCCTCAAGTAATTTACCGGTGGATTGTAGACAAAAGAGGGGATGCCATCCGAGGCATCCCCGAGCTTAGAATCTTGGTTGTCCTTGAATATTACCTTGGGGTGCCATGGGCATCCCCAAGATTAGGCTCTTTCCACTCCTTATTCCTTAGCCCATCGAAAGTTCACCCAAAAATTGAAACTTCACAACACAAAACTGAACAGAAAACTCGTGAGATCCATTAGTATAATAAAGCAAAGAACCATCTTTAGGTACTATTGTAAACTCATTCCAATTTTATATTTGCATTATATCTACTGTATTCTAACTTCACCATGGTTCATACCCGCTGATACAACCCATAGATTCATCAAAACAAGTGAACAACACAATGAAAACATAATCTGTAAAAAAACAAAACAGTCTGTAGCAATCTGGACTTTAGCCAAATTTCTGTAACTCAAAAATTCTAAAAAATTAGCACAACGTAGGAAATATGTATATCAATCTTGTGTAGAATATTCAGAATGTTATCACGCTCCAGAATTTTTTAACAATTGTGCTACTGGACACAAAAATTTTCTGTTTTTTTGCAGAATCAAATCAACAATCTTCCAAATCATCCCAAAGGTCTTACTTGGCACAAGCAGTAATTAAAACACTAAAACTCCATCATAATATAAGTATAATGGTTTACTTATTGGAAAACAGAAAATAAAAATATTGGGTTGTCTCCCAATAAGCGCTTTTCTTTATATCCATTAAGCTAGGCTTTGAGATTTCGATGATGCTCACATGAAAGATAATAAATGAAACACAAAAATAGCATCATAAAACATGTGACAAACAACTTTAGGTCTAACATGCTTCCTATGCATAATAATAAAACATTAACAATCTCAACATAACAAGAGGTAATTTAGTAACATGAAAATTTCTACAACCATATTTCCCTTTCTCATAATAATTACATGTGGTATCATGTTCAAATTCAACAATATATCTATCACATAACATATTCCCTACATGATCCACTTGCATGCAAAGTTGACACTCTTCCAAAATAGTGGGATTATCATCATATAATGTCATGACCTCTCCAAGCCAACTTTCATAAAAAAATCATAAGATTGAATCCAAATATGTGGGATTATTTTTACCTAAAGTTGAATCTCTTGCAAACCCACTTTCAATATTATTGCAAACATTATTATCAATATCAGATTCATCATGAGGCTTAAATAAATTTTCAAGATCATAAGAAGAATCGCCCTCATCATGATCATTGCAATAAGTAGGGGACATAACAAAATCATCATCCCCAAGCTTGTAGCTTTGCATATCATTAGCACAATTGTCATTAGTATAATTTGTAATAACATCATTGCAATCATGCTTTTCATTCAAGGGGCTACCAAGTGTGGCTGCAATAGTAATAATTTCATGTTTAACATAAGTAACTATAGCAAGTTCATCTCCATAAGCATAATTAATATTGGCATCATGGCCATAAGAATAGCAAGCATCATGTTCATCAAGGGGGGATATTTCAATCAAATCAACAGAATCATATTTATCTATATATTCATGCATATCATTATTCTTTTCCAAAGAAGCAGACATTCTCCTAATGAATTCACTAACATAGGCATTAGAAGCGTAGTTTTCATATCAATATTTAAGTATGGCAAATTTTTCAGATTTATAGAGAGTAATATCATACTTTTCAATCAAATAAGCAACTTCATAGGCACCCTTAAAAGAAACAAATTCTTCAATTTGTTTGATATCATAGTAACTCACACAGGTAGGGAAGGTATTTTTTAGGGTTCTCTGAGCAACAAGTAAAATCATAAATTTCACATAGATTCCAAGCATAGCATAGCATAGCAAGCAATTTATTTGATTCCATAAGAGTCCCCCCTTTGAGACAAATGGTGATGCACAAAATGAGCATGCTCATCTAATGATTTTCCCTCAACTAAACTAGTTGGGGTTTCAGCATGAGCACAAATGGATCGAAGATGATCCAAATAGAAAACTTTAATTGGATCCATAGTTATCTTTATTTTTCTTGTTTATTTTCAGTTTTTGAGTCATGATGGAAAAACACGCAAGCAATCAAAAGATCAAACTAGAAAACGCAAACGGAAAGAAGGCAAACAAAAAGGCAAATATATTTGTATTTTTCTGAAAAACGTTTTAGAAGTGTGGGAGAGGAAAATGAGAGGCACATAGCAAATAATGTAAATGCAAGAGATGAGAGTTTATGATGGGTACTTGGTACCCTTGATGTAGATCCTCCCCAGCAACGGCGCCAGAAATTCTTTCTTCTACCTCTTGAGCTTGCACTGGCTTTCCCCTTGAATAGGAAAGGGTGATGCAACAAAGTAGAGATAAGTATTTCCCTCAGTTGAGAACCAAAGTATCAATCCAGTAGGAGGAACACACAAGTCTCCCATAATTGCACCTACACAAAAAAACCAATACTTGCACCCAACGTGATAAAGGGGTTGTCAATCCCTTCACGGTTACTTGCAAGGATGAGATCAGATAGTGATAGATATAAAAGATAAGTAAAAGTGCTACATAAAATAAAAGTAAATAAATTACATCAAGGTATTTTTGTATTTTTGGTTTTATAGATCTAAAAATAATATGGTAAAAGATAGACCCGGGGGCTATAGTTTTCACTAGAGGCCTCTCTCTTGAAAGAAAGCATACGGTGGGTAAACAAATTACTGTTGAGCAATTGATAGAAAAGCGCATAGTTATGAAGATATCTCAGGCAATGATCATGTATATAGGCATCATGTTCGTGACAAGTAGACCGACTCTTGGCTGCATCTACTACTATTACTTCACACATCGACGGCTATCCAGCATGCATCTAGTGTATTAAGTTAACAGGAACGGAGTAATGCCTTAAGCAAGATGACATGATGTAGATGGATAGATCCAATCAATATGAAAAAAAACCATCTTTTTATCCTTAATGGCAACAATACAAATATGTGTCATGTCCCTTTCTATCACTAGGAACAAGCACTGCAAGATTGAACCCACTATAAAGCACCTCTCCCATTGCAAGATATCAATCTAGTTGGCCAAGCCAAATCAATAGGTCGTTGATAAATACAAAGCTATCTTAATCATGCATAAAAGAGTTCAGAGAAGACTGAAATAATATTCATAGATAATCTGATCATAAACCCACAATTCATCGGATCTCAACAAACGCACCACAAAAGAATATTATATCGAATAGGTGTCCAAGAACATCGAGGAGAACATTGTATCAAAGATCAAAGAGAGAGAAGAAGCCATCTAACTACTACCTATGGACTCGTAGGTCTGTGGTAAACTACTCACACGTCATCTGAAGGGCAACAAGGTTGATGTAGAAGCTCTCCGTGATTGAATCCCCCTCCAGCAGAGCACCGGAAAAGGACCCAAGATGGGATCTCATGAGAACAGAAGCTTGCGGCAATGGAAAAGTATTTTTGGTGTGCCCTCTGGTCAATTGGAAATATTTGGGTATTTATAGAAGAAGAATTAGGGTTGGAAGTGCCATGGTGATACGTCTCCAACGTATCTATAATTTATGAAGTATTCATGCCATGTTTACAACAATTTTATATGGTTTTGGTACGATTTTCATGGAACTAACCCGGACTGATGTTGTTTTCAGCTGAACTATCGTGGTGCTGTTTCTTGTGCAGAAATGAAATTTGTCCAAATGCAACGAAATTTTTTGGCAATTTTTTTGGAACAAAAGAGGCACTAGAAGCTTCGTGGGAGGGCCAGAAGAGCAACGAGGTGGCCACAACCCACCAGGGCGTGCGAGCCCCCTCCGGCGCGCCCTGGTGTCTTGTGGGCCCCTTTTGGCCCATCTTCGCGTGATATCGATGCCAAAAAATCCTATAAATACAAAAAAACCCAGAAATAATCCTAGATCAGAAGTTCCGCCGCCGCAAGCCTCTATGGCTATGAAAAACTAATCTAGACCCTGTTCCGGCACCCTGCCAGAGGGGGAAATCATTACCGGTGGCCATCTTCATCATCCCGGTGGTCACCATGATGAGGAGGGAGTAGTCCACCCTCGGGGTTGAGGGTTTGTACCAGTTGCTATCTGTTTAGTCTCTCTCTCTCATGTTCTTGATTTGGCACGATCTTGATGTATCGTGGGATTTGTTAATATAGTTGGATAATATGGTGTTTTCCCCTCTCTGTCTTGTTGTGGTGAATTGAGTTTTCCGTTTGAGATTTCGTTATTATCGGATTGAATACTTTTATGGATTTGAGAGCACTTGATGTATGTCTGTCTATGAATACCTGTGGTGACAATGGGGTATCATATTGATTCACTTGATATGTGTTTTGGCACTCAACTCGCGGATTCCCGTGGTGACATTGGGGTAATCTATGCATAGGGGTTGATGCATGTTCTTGTCCTTGTTTCTCTGGTAGAAATCTTGGGGCACTCTTTGAAGTTCTTTGTGTTGGATTGAGTATTATGAATCTGAAATTGTTTGATGCATATAGCATAATCAACTCACAGATACTCGCGGTGAAATTGGAGTATCTAGGTGACATTAGAGTTGGTTGATGTGTATCGTACTATCATATGGTGTTATTTTAGTACGAACTCTTAGATGGATCGATAGGAAAGGATAACTTGGTTTTATTTTCGTACAAACTCTTGGATAGATCGATCAGAAAGGATAACTTTGAGGTGGTTTCGTACCCTACAAACAATTGTGTCTTATGTTCTCGGCTAGATAAGAACTTTTGAGTGATTCTTCATCGCACGTTGAGGGATGGTTATATGATCCAATTATATTAGCATTGTTGAGAGATTGCAGTAGTGTAAGTACGGACCCTAGGCCTCCTTTTCAAGCATTGCAAAACCGTTTTTCTACTCCATTTTATCAATTGCTACCTTGCTCACTACTCGAATCAGGATCTTTGCCGTCGGCCAATTCTTTGTCGTCTGCTAGCTGAGGGCAAAGGTCTTTGCCGTCAGCTTACAGAAAACTGACGACAAAGAACTGGCTGATGACAAAGATCTTGTTTGCCGTCAGCCAGTTCTTTGTCGTCTGCTAGCAGACGGCATAGAGGCTTTGTCGTCTGGTAGCAGACGGCAAAGAGGGAGGTTGGCCCACTAACGAGCACAACCTAACGGCCCCTCTTTGCCGTCTGCTAGCAGACGGCAAAGCTTCTATGCCGCCTGCTAGCAGACGGCAAAGAAATTGACCAAGCTAACGGTCGTTCCCCCCGGCCCCACCGCACTAGCTAGGCTCTTTGCCGTCTGCTAGCACACGACAAAAAAAATTGACCTAGCTAAAAACAGTCAGCGCCTCGCGCCCCACCCCTCTCTCTCCCCTCACCTCACCTATGCCGCCCCCGTAGCCCGAGCCGCCGCCGGCCCGCGCCACCGCCAGAGCCCGAGGCGCCGCCGACCAGCCCCGCCCCTCGGAGCCCGCCAATCGGACACAGGCCGCGGCGGTCGCCCTGCCCCGCCCCATCGCCGGAGCCGCACCGCGCCGCCCCGTCCCGCCGCTGTAGCCGCACCGCGTCCCGCCGCCCTTCCCCGCGGCCATCCTCAACCTGCGCCCCCTCCTCATGGCCTTCCTGCACGGGCCGACCTCGCGCGGAGGTGAGTTCTTGTGTTTTTTTCCTGTTTTTTAGATTTAGCTTAGCTTAGTTTAGTTTAGGTTAGTTTAGGTTAGGTTAGTTTAGTTTAGTTTAGTTTAGATTTAGTTTAGGTTAGGTTAGTTTAGTTTAGGTTTTTTTTTCTTCTGTTTTGTAAGAATAAACAAGAAAGATGAAAAAAAGAAGTAAAAGAAGAATAGGAAGAAGAAGAAGAGGAAGCATAAGATGATGAAAAAAAAGAACAATAAGTAGAAGAAGGAGAAGAAGAAGAAGAAGAAGAAGAAGAAGAAGAAGAAGAAGAAGAAGAAGAAGAAGAAGAAGAAGAAGAAGAAGAAGAAGAAGAAAGAAGAAGATGAAAAAAAAGTAGAAGAAGAAGATGAAAAAAAGAAGTAGGAAAAGTAGGAAAAGAGGGTCGTCGAGAGTCGAGGGTCGCCGAAGGGTCGAGGGTCGCCGAGTGGTCGAGGGGTCGAGGATCGAGGGGAAAACGATTCGAGGGTCGAGGGGTCGAGGGGAAAAGGGGAAAAGGGGTCGATAGTCGAGGGGTCGAGGATCGAGGGTCGCCGAGGGGTCGAGGATTTGCCATCCTGACCCCGACACCTCGACACGACACCCCGACACCCCAACCCCGACACAGCACCCCGACCCCGACACGGCACCCCCGACCCCGACACAGCACCCCGATCCCGACACGACACCCCTGACACCTCCCAAAAAGGTGCTCTTCGGCCTTCTAGAGGCCGACAGGGTCATATATTTGTGAATTATGAGTTAGGTCATATATTTTTCAATTTTGTTATAAAAAACATCATATTTGTGTTGATCAGGTGGTTTTAAATGTGCAGTTATTTCGTCGCTGCGAGGGTCTGGTGTTCGACGACCTCCTCGTGCGTTCGACGAGCTATGCCCCTGCGTTCGTGGGTGAGAACAAATGTCATCTCCTCCTCCCCCCCTTCATTTTCTCTGTTCCAGTCTTCGTGCCGATAAAACTTGCTAGCTATAGGTGTCTTCAATCATCAGTATGCGTGACCACTATGCGTCTCCCGTTCAAAAGGGTTACATCTATAAATATGCATGCATTTGCATATTTATAACCGTGATTCTTTCGAATTTGTTGGCTGATAGCAAAGGCCTTTGCATCTTTGCCGTCTGCCAGCAAACGGCAAAGTGCCCTTTGTCATAGTTCGTTCAGCCGGACGTGGTGCCGTCCGCCAGACATGCCTTTGCCGTCAGCCATGGCAGACGACAAAGTGCCTGATTCCTGTAGTGGCTGTTTATTATTGTTCCCATTACAAAAATCAATATCTACTATCATTACTACACTTGTATCACCATCTCTTCGCCGAACTAGTGCACCTATACAATTTACCATTGTATTTTGTGTGTTGGGGACACAAGAGACTTTTTATTATTTGGTTGTAGGGTTGTTTGAGAGAGACCATCTTCATCCTACACCTCCCACGGATTGATAAACCTTAGGTCATCCACATGAGGGAAATTTGCTACTGTCCTACAAAACTCTGCGCTTGGAGGCCAAACACGAGTCTACAAGAACAAGTTGTGTAGTAGACATCAAGCTCTTTTTTGGTGCCGTTGCCGGGGTGGTGAGTGCTTGAAGGTATATCTTGAGATCCTGCAATTGAATCTTTTAGTTTCTTGTCTATCACTAGTTTGGTTTATAAAAGAAAACAACAACAAAATGGAATTGAGGTGACCTCATATTTTTCGTCTTTATCATGTCTTTCTTGAAAATGATGGAAAGGAAAATTGTGCTGAATTGATAGAAGATGAATTCAATAAAATATTTGGCATAAAATCTTTGGAGAACAATTTCAATGTTGCTAGTATTAATTCTTTGAATATCCATGATGTTAACGATATGCAAAGCTACAAGCTTCGGGATGCTATGTTTGATGAAGATGATATTTTTAGTCCCCCAAGTTTTGATGAGAATATTATTATGATGATAACATGCCTTCTATTTATGATGATTATAATTATGAAAGTGGATTTGGAGATGTCATGAATTTATTTAATGATGTTTCAATTGACTATGACAAAAAAAGTTGCTAACTATGATGATTATTGTGATGATATGTATGCTATAAGGAGTAATGATATCCATAAAACCTGTCATCATGATTTTAAAGCTCAAGTTGATTTTGTAAATCAAGTATCTCATGATAGTTATTTTGTTGAGTTTGCTCCCACCACTATTCATGAAAATAAATTTGCTTATGTTGAGAGTAATAAAATTTCTATGCTTGTGGATCATGAAAAGAATACTTTATGTGATAGCTATATTGTTGAACTCATTCATGATGATACTGAAAATTATTATGAGAGAGGAATATATGCTTTTACATATCTCAATAATATAAAGTTTCCTCTCTATGTGTTGAAAATATTGAAGTTTTGCTTGTTTTGCCTTCCTATGCTAGTTGATTCTTGTTCCCATAAGCTGCTTGCTCACAAAATCCCTATGCATAGGAAGTGGGTTGGGCTTAAATTGATAGTCATATGCTTCATGATGCTCTCTTTATGTTCTAATTCTTATCTTCTATGTGAGAATCATTGAAATCATCATGCCTAGCTTAAAAGGCTTTAAAGAAAAGCGCTTGTTGGGAGACAATCCAACGTCTCTACCCACAGTTTTTGTGTCTTCACATGATTAAGCTACTGTAGTAATCATGTTTTATAGCTTTTGTTTCAATAAAGTGCAAGTAAAGCCTTTGGGATAGTGTGGATGATAGTTGACTTGATTCTGTGCAAAAACAAAAACTTTTGCTTCTAGTAACAGAATTTTGTAAATGCACTAGAACGTGATAAAATTCTGAATTTTTGACACATGATTGATATAAAAATTTCCTACGTTGTCCTAATTTTTCAGAATTTTTGTATTTACAGAAGCATGGTCATTGTCAAGATCATTACAGACTATTCTGTTTTTGATTGATTATGTTTTCGATGCATAGTTTGCTTGTTTTCTAGTTTCCATAGCTTATATTAAGTTATATAAATTGTGGAAATGATAAGTTACAGTAGGAATTGTGTGAGAACAATTATGAATCTTGTCTTTGACAGTACCAAAGTGAATGATTTTTCTTTATCATACTAACCTATATCACGAAGTTTCGTTAAGTTTTGTGTGATTGAAGTTTTCAAGTTTTTGGTGAGATATCGATATGAGGAGAATAAGGAGTGACAAGACCCTAAGCTTGGGGATGCCCAAGGCACCCCCAAGGTAATATTCAAGGAAGATCCAAGCAACTAAGCTTGGGGATGCCCCGGAAGGCATCCCCTCTTTCGTCTTCAACATTATCGGTAACCTCACTTGGAGCTATATTTTTATTCGTCACATGATATGAGTTTTGCTTGGAGCGTAATTTTCTTTCATTTTTAGTTGCTTGCTACTATTTATAATAATGTTTTGTATCTTTTACTTCATTAAAAATGTCAAGTATAGCCTTTACCATGCTTATTTTCAAGTCTATATGTTACTATTTTGAAAACAGAAAGTTTTTTGTCATTGTCTGAATTTTTGAAAAATGTCAGAACGTGATAAAATCTTGAAATTTTTACACAGAAAGATATGCTAAATTTTCTACAATGTGGTAAATTTTCAGAATTTTTGGATTTAAAGAAGTATGAATCTTCTTACATCCTTTATAGACTGTTGTGTTTAGATAGATTGTTGTTATGATTGCATTGCTTGCATATGTTTGCTTGTTTAAACATTCTATTTGAGGATAGGAGTATTAAATATGCAGAGCCATTTAGTATCAATGTTAAATAATAATTTTAGTGATTTGCTATGGTAGAGAATGATAAGTTTATTGCATTGATTTATACTAACTTATCTCACGAGTTCTTGTTGAGTTTTGTGTGGATGAAGTTTTTAAGATTTAGGGAAACTGTGATATAAAAGGAATTAAGGAGACACAAAAGCTCAAGCTTGGGGATGACCAAGGCATCCCAAGATAATATTTCAAGAAGTCTCAAGCATCTAAGCTTGGGGATGCCCCGGTAGGCATCCCACCTTTCTTCATCAACAATTATCTGTTAGTATTGGTTGAGCCTAAGTTTTTGCTTCTTCACATGATGTGTGATATACTTTGAATGTCATTTTATTTTGTTTTGCTTTCTGTTTTAATAAAATAATTAGATCTGAAAATTTTAAATGAGAGAGTCCTCAAATAGCTACTCACTTGATCTTCACTTATATCTTTTTGGAGTAGTTTGTCGAGCACTCTCATGCTTCACTTATATTATTTTGAGAGTTTATAATAGTGATGAAAATTTGCAATGAATATCCAAGAAGGATATAATAAAAACTTTCATATAGATCATTGGATATGATAAGTTTGATTCCTTGCAATAGTTTTGAGATATGGAGATAGTAATATGTGAGTCATGTTGGTGAGTAACTGTGCCTTAGTAGGAATATTGGTGTTAAGGTTTGTGATTCCCTATGCAAGAACAAAAGTCAATAGTTATGCAATGAAGTTATATCCTACTTGTGGTGCATTATTCGATGTTAGTTATGTTTAATGCCCGTTTATGATAGTTTTCGTTTCTTGGTTGGTCGCTGCTCAATCTATTTGCTAGCCTCCATTTGTACTAAGTGGGAATACTACTTATGCATCCAAATTCCTTAAACCAAGTTGTGCCATATGAGTCCACCATACCTACCTATATGCGGTATTTCCGTGCCGTTCCAAGTAAATTTGTATGTGCCAACTCTAATTTTTGAAATGATTTTCCTTTTTGTGTGCTTGTACCGCTCATGAAGTGGCAGGGGGTGGCCAATATTTTTCCATGCTAGTTGTGTTATTCTCAAGATAAGTGTTTATTCACTTATCATTACACGAGAGTGTGGTGGTAATAGGGATGCCCAGTCCCGAAATGAAAAATAAATTTACTTTATGTTGTGAAATAATAAATTCCTTAGAAAGTGTTGGTATGGAAGGCACCCGTGGATACGGCTAGCCATGGATTGTGAAAGAATGGTGGAAAAAGGAATAAACTTTATATTATGTTTGGGAACCGCCTATGATGTATCCAGCATGGAAAGTATTGGGAATTCTCGGTCGTTTTCATTGACAGGAAAAGCATGCCTCTCAAAACAATTTATATCTCGATTTAAGCTTTGAGCTCTGGCACCTCTACAAATCTCTTCTTCCCTCTCCGAAGGGCCTATCTATTTACTTTATGCAATTTTTATTTTTATTGAGTCTCCATCTTCTCTTATAAAGCACCAACTAGAAAACACTATTTGTCATACTTGTGCATTGGGCATAGTTAATATTCGAGTGTGTTTCATGAATGGATCAATGATTGAACATAATGGGCTAGGGATAGCTTTCTTTAGCGTTGATATTTTGAAAGGCATGGTTGCTTGTTAGTATGCTTGAGTATTGATGTCTTCATGTCAAATTATAGACTATTGCTTTGAATCATTCAAGTCCAAATGTCCATGCTACAAAAGAAAAGAATATATGATGAATATGATAGGTAGAATTCCACAAAAAAAATCTGTTTTCAATTGCTACTTTATAATGATGAGTTTTATGAGAAAGAGTTATTGTTATGATGTTAGGAAAAGTGATTGAAATTATCCTTGATCAAACTTATGCACTATGCTAGCATTCACATGTCATAAATTATTTTTTTATCATATACCTACTCAAGGACGAGTAGGAATTAAGCTTGGGGATGCTGATACGTCTCCAACTTATCTATAATTTATGAAGTATTCATGCCATGTTTACAACAATTTTATATGGTTTTGGTATGATTTGCATGGAACTAACCCGGACTAACGTTGTTTTCTGCAGAACTACCGTGGTGTTGTTTTTTGTGCAGAAATGAAAGTTCTCCTAATGCAACAAAACTTTTTGATGATTTTTTTTGGAACAAAAGAAGCACTAGAAGCTTCGTGGAGGGCCAGAAGAGACATGATATGGCCACAACCCACCAGGACGCGCCAGCCCCATCCGGCGTGCCCTGGTGTCTTGTGGGCCCCTCGTGGCCCATCTTCACGTAAAACTGACGGCAAAAAATGAAGGAAATATGCCATAGAGGCAATAGTAAAGTTGTTATTTTATATTTCCTTATATCATGATAAATTTTTATTATTCATGCTAGAATTGTATTAACCGGAAACTTGATACATGTGTGGATACATAGACAAAACACCGTGTCCCTAGTAAGCCTCTACTAGACTAGCTCGTTAATCAGAGATGGTTAAGTTTCCTAACCATAGACATGTGTTGTCATTTGATGAACATGATCACATCATTAGGAGAATGATGTAATGGACAAGACCCATCCGTTAGCTTAGCATATTGATCGTTTAGTTTTATTATTATTGTTTTCTTCATGTCAAATACATATTCCTTCGACTATGAGATTATGCAACTCCCAGATACCGGAGGAATACTTTGTGTGCTATCAAATGTCACAACGTAACTGGGTGATTATAAAGATGCTCTACAGGTATCTCCGAAGGTGTTTGTTGGGTTGGCATAGATCGAGATTAGGATTTGTCACTCCGAGTATCGGAGAGGTATCTCTGGGCCCTCTCGGTAATGCACATCATAAGAAGCCTTGCAAGCAATGTGACTAATGAGTTAGTTGCGGGATGATGTATTACGGAACGAGTAAAGAGACTTGCCAGTAACAAGATTGAACTAGGTATGAAGATACCGACGACTGAATCTCGGGCAAGTAACATACCGATGACAAAGGGAATAACGTATGTTGTCATTACGGTTTGACTGATAAAGATCTTCGTAGAATATGTAGGAACCAATATGAGCATCTAGTTTCCGCTATGACCAGAGAGGTGTCTCGGTCATGTCTACATAGTTCTCGAACCCGTAGGGTCCGCACGCTTAACGTTCGATGACGATTTTGTATTATATGAGTTATGTGATTTGGTGACCGAATGTTGTTGGGAGTCCCGAATGAGATCACGGACATGACGAGGAGTCTTGAAATGGTCGAGAGGTAAAGATTGATATATAGGACGATAGTATTAGGACACCGAGTGTTCTGGGGGTTACAGGTACATATTGGGTCACCGGAAGGGGTTCCGGGCACCCCCCCCCCCCCCCGACAAAGGTATGGGCCTAATGGGCCAAGAGGGGAAACGTTGCAGCCAGCTGGGGCTGCTATGCCCCCCATATGGGCCCCAAAGGGGGGAAAAGAGAAGGAAGGGGAGGGATTCAGCCTCCCCTTCCTTCCCTCCTCCCTCCTCTTTCCTTCCCCTCTGCTGAATATGGTAAGGGGGGGCGAATTGGACAAAGCCCCCAAATAGGATTCCTCCTACTTGGGGAGCTCCTTGGCTGCTCCCTCTCCCTCCCACCTATATATATGAGGGGGGAGGCACCTAGAACACACAACAACATCTGTTAGCCGTGTGCGGCGCCTCCCTCCACAGATTACACCCGCGGTCATATTCTCGTAGTGCTTACATGAAGCCCTGCACGAATCACTTCACCATCACCGTCACCATGTCGTCATGCTGACGGAACTCATCTACTTCCTCGACACTTTGCTAGATCAAGAGTTCGAGGGACGTCATGGAGCTGAACGTGTGCAGAACTCGGAGGTGTCGTACGTTCGGTGCTTGATCGGTCGAAACGAGAAGAAGTTCGACTACATTAACCGCGTTGTCAAACGCTTCCGCTTTCGGTCTATGTGGGTACATAGACACACTCTCCCCCTCTCGTTGCTATGCATCTCCTAGATAGATCTTGTGTGAGCGTAGGAATTTTTTTGAAATTGCATGCTACGTTCCCAACAAAAAATCCTATAAATACAGAAACCCCCAGAAATAACCCTAGATCCGAAGTTCCGCCACCGCAAGCCTCTATAGCCATGAAAAACCAATCCAGACCCTATTCTGGCACCCTGCTGAATGGGGAGATCATCACCAGTGGCCATCTTCATCATCCCGGCGGCCACCATGATGAGGAGGGACTGTTCCACCCTCGGGGCTGAGGGTTTGTACAAGTAGCTATGTGTTTAATCTCTCTCTCTCGTGTTCTTGATTTGGCACGGTCTTGATGTATCACGGGCTTTGTTAATATAGTTGGATCATATGGTGTTTTCCCCTCTCTATCTTGTTGTGATGAATTGAGTTTTCCCTTTGAGATTTTGTTTTTATAGGATTGAATACTTTTATGGATTTGAGAGCACTTGATGTACGTCTTGCTATTAATACCCGTGGTGACAATGGGGTATCATATTGATGCACTTGATATGTGTTTTGGCACTCAACTCGCGGATTTGCGAGGTGACATTGGGGTAATCTATGCATAGGGGTTGATGCACGTTCTCGTCCTTGTTTCTCCAGTAGAAATCTTGGGGCACTCTTTGAAGTTCTTTGTGTTGGATTGAGTATTATGAATCTAAAATTGTTTGATGCATATCGCATAATCTACTCACTGATACTCGTGGTGACATTGGAGTATCTGATGACCCACAAGTATAGGGGATCAATTGTAGCTCTTTTCGATAAGTAAGAGTGTCGAACCCAAGGAGGAGCAGAAGGAAATGACAAGTGGTTTTCAACAAGGTAATGTCTGCAAGTGCTGAAATTGTAAGTTACAAAGTAGTTTGATAGTAAGATAATTTGTAACGAGCAAGTAACGATAATATTAGCAAAAGTGCAGCAAGGTAGCCCAATCCTTTTGAGCCAAAGGACAGGCCAAAACGGTCTCTTATGATAAGAAAAGCGTTCTTGAGGGTACACGGGAATTTCATCTAGTCACTTTCACCATGTTGGTTTGATTCGTGTTCGGTACTTTGATAATTTGATATGTGGGTGGACCGGTGCTTAGGTGTTGTTCTTACTTGAACAAACCTCCTACTTATGATTAACCCCCCCCCCCCCCCCCCGCGCAAGCATCCGCAACTAGCATAAAAGTATTAAGAATAAATTCTAACCATAGCATTAAACTTTTGGATCCAATCGGTCCCTTACGGAATAGCGCATAAACTGGGGTTTAAGCTTCTGTCACTCTCGCAACTCATCATCTAATTGCTACTCCACAATGCATTCCCTTAGGCCCAAATATGGTGAAGTGTCATGTAGTCAATGTTCACATGACACCACTAAGGGAATCACAACATACATACTATCAAAATATCGAACACATATCAAGTTCACATGATTACTTGCAACATGATTTCTCCCGTGACCTCAAGAACAAAAGTAACTACTCACAAATGATAATCATTCTCAAGATCAGAGGGGTATTAAAATAGCATATTCGATCTGAACATATAATCTTCCACCAAATAAACCATATAGTAATCAACTACAAGATGTAATCAACACTACTAGTCACCCACAAGCACCAATCTGTAGTTCCGGTAACAAGATTGAACACATGAGATGGTGATGTTGAAGATGTTGATGGAGATTGCCCTCCCCAAGATGGGAGAGTTGTTGGTGATGATGAGGACGATGATTTCCCCCTCCGGGAGGGTAGTTCCCCCGGCGGAATCGCTCCGCTGGAGGGCAAAAGTTCTCCTGCCCAAGCTCCGCCTCGAGACGGTAGTGCTCTGTCCCGAAAGTCCTCTCCTTATTTTTTCTAGGTCAAAATGACTTATATACCATAAGATGGGCACCGGAGGTGGGCCTGGGTGAGCACAACCCACCAGGGCGCGCCTGGGCTCCCTGTCGCGCCCAGGTGGGTTGTGCCCACCTGGTGGGCCCCCTCTGGTACTTATTTGCTCCAATATTCTTCGTATATTCCATAAAAATTCTCCATGAAGTTTCACCTTGTTTGGAGTTGTGCAGGATAGGTAGCCTGATGTAGCTTTTCCAGGTCCAGATTTCCAGCTGCCAGAATTCTCCCTCTTTTGTGTATACCTTGCATATTATGAGAGAAAAGGCATTAGAATTACTCCAAAAAGCATTATTATGGATAAAAACACCATAAATAACAGTAGGAAAAGATGATGCAAAATGGAAGTATCAGTATCTAGGTGACATTAGAGTTGGTTGATGTGTATCATATGGTATTATTTTAGTACGGACTCTTAGATAGATCAATCGGAAAGGATAACTTGGTGTTATTTTAGTACGAACTCTTGGATAGATCGATCGAAAATGATAACTTTGAGGTGGCTTCGTACCCTATAAACAATTTCGTCTTATGTTCTTTGCTAGATAAGAACTTTAGAGTGATTCTTCATCGCACGTTGAGGGATGGTTATATGATCCAATTATATTAGCATTGTTGAGAGCTTTCATTAGCGAAGAGTACGGATCTTAGGCCTCATTTTCAAGCATTGCAATACCGTTTGTTCTCTGTTTTATCAATTGCTACCTTGCTGTCTTTTATTGTTCCCATTACAAAAATCAATATCCACTATCATTACTACACTTGTATCACCATCTCTTCGCCGAACTAGTGCACTTATACAATTTAACATTGTATTTGGTCTGTTGGGGACACAAGAGACTTTTTATTATTTGGTTGCAGGGTTGTTTGAGAGAGACCATCTTCATCCTACACCTCCCACGGATTGATAAACCTTAGGTCATCTATTTGAGGGAAATTTGTTACTGTCCTACAAAACTCTACACTTCGAGGCCCAACACGAGTCTACAAGAACAAGTTATGTAGTAGACATCACACGGGGGACCCACAAGCTTGCAGACCCCCCATAGGGCGTGCCCTGTGAGATTGTGGCCATCCTGTGGCCCTTCTGGCCTCCTGCCGAAGGTTCAAGGGTGTTTTTGGTCCAAGAAAAATCGTCAAAAAGTTTCGTTCCGTTTGGACTCCGTTTGGTATTGATTTTCTGTAAAGGCAAAAACAAGGAAAAACAGCAACTGGCAATGGGCACTAGGTTAATAGGTTAGTCCCAAAAATGATGTAAAATAGCATAATAATGCATATAAAACATCCTAGATTGATAATATAATAGCATGGAAGAATAAAAACTATAAATACGTTGGAGACGTATTAGTTGGCTCTCTATTGGTTTGGAAATATTTGAGAATTTATGGAGTTAGAATTAGGTTAAACGGAGTTGTATGGGACCCACGAGCTCAGGGGGCGTGCCCCCCCCCTAGGGAACGCCGGGTGAGCTCGTTGCTCTCCCGTAGATCTTCTGGCCTCCTGCTGAACGTTCTAGTGTCCCTTCTGGTCCATAAAAAATCACTATAAATTTTCATCGTGTTGGACTTCGTTTGATTCTGATTTTCTGAAAAGCCAAAAACAAGCAAAAAACAACAACTCGCACTGGGCACTGAGTGAATAGGTTAGTCCCAAAAAATAATATAAAATTGCATATAAAGTATCTAAGATTGGTAATATAATAGTATGAAACAATAAAAAATTATATATACGTTGGAGACGTATCACCAGGGCTGTTTGTGTCCCGTTGTCCTTGTAGTTAGAGATCGGTAGTGAGGTTGTCATATAGCCTGATGCGTACGACCAACCATCGGTTTCCTGGTCGATCTGGTCATGCAGGCGCTCGGTGAGGTCTGCTGGTATGTGGCTTCCCGGGGACCGGGCGAGTGCGACAGTCTGCAAGTTGGTGGCGAAGATGCCATGGTTGATGATGAATGTGCTAGTGCGATCAGGAGGCACATGCGGGATTGTCGTCGTCATTGATGATGAAGCCCCTGACGCTGACGTAGAGCGTGCGAACAGGGTGCGCCGGTAGGTTGATGTTGACCCGACCCGCCCCATCGACGATAAAGGTGAGGAATCCAAAGGTGAGGCTCTCCCCTAGTGGGAGCCCGCCGGAGGCTGGGGAAGATACGATCTAAGATTGGTCTCCAACTGACGCAGCCCATGCCTGACACGCCAACTGACAGTGCAAAAAACTGTTAGATCCTTCGGTAGGGGTCCTAGCATAGCTGGAAGTCTCGGAACGGAGGTCGCACGGGGAATTTACACAGGTTTGGCCTCCGAAGAGTAATACCCTATATCCTGCTCGTGTTTGTTATTTATGGTTGAGGGATACCTCGTGCGAGGGGTTACAAGGGCATATATGAGATTTCTACCAAAAGTTGTTCCTACCAGAGTAGATGGGAATGAGAGGTCCCTAGCCTCCCTTATATACACGGTAGAGGCTGGGGTTTTATAGAGGGGGAGATGCGATCTAGGGTAGCCGCTGGCACAGCTGGAGGTTAAGTTGGTCGCTAGGAGCTTATCCTCCTCTTCGGGCTCCCCTCTATTGCTAGGACTTGTGGGCCCTCTGGCAGGTATTCTGTCGGGCTACCCTCGGACAGCCACCCCCATGTATGACACCGTCACAAGGAAGTTAAGAGGCTCTTTGGTAAAAGGGACGTTTCTATTGTTCATGCAAGTAGGAACCAGAATGTTGTTAGTCATACTCTTGTTGCTTTCGGTTGTATGGAAGGCTGGACGCAGCGTGGTTGCGCTCTGGACCCGCAGATGTTTCTCTACTTTGTAGGAACGAACTTGTCATTTGTTGAGCAATGAAATCCCTTTTAACCATGCAAAAAAAGAGAATGGATTCTTCGTTTGATGAAATTGCTAGTGGTCGAGTCATAATCTTTTTATTGTCAGGAACATGACTTCACCGGTTTATTTGGTTATAGTTCCACTGGGAGATACATGCACTTTTTATCAATGTTCTAAGCATGAACAAAATATACAATGACCATATATCACTTTGCTATTATTATCATGTAAATAGTATTGTCATTACCTGTTTCTTTCGTATGGTACATTCGACCGAGACTAATATCTCATTACATTATGTGTTTTGGTGTGTGAATAATCGATAACCTCCAAGATTTCATGAAATGTGTTTCATACGCGTATTGGAGGCCAGAGTTTTTGAAAAATGTTTGGCTAGGTCTCAATCGACCGCGACTTAACCAAATCTCACTCAAGTGACATGATATATATGAAATAAAAATGCTAAAAAGAAAATTTCGCACGAGCCTTCACACAAGATCTCACGTGTATAGGATCCACCGAGACATTAAGTCTCACTCCACTGAGGCTTAGCAACACTGTTTGGAAAAATTATGAGTTGCTCCAAACCCAACTGAAGTGTAAGTGTGCGCTCCAGCATTGTTCATCAACCAACCAGGCGCCGTTGGATGGTTTCCCAAAGCGGCATGTTTCGCTCCCCTGTCCAGCTGTCCCTGCGGCGTCTCTTCGCTTTCGCAGAGTACTCCACTGTGTCACGGGCGAGGCCCCAATTAATCGCCTTGCGTTCCCACTAGCTTAGGCGTCTCTTCGCATTCACGGCCTAGAGGATAGAGTACCAACCCAGTCCCAAAAACCCCAACCATGCCGCGGCCACGCGCTCCGGCTTCCGCCGCCGACTTGGTCGCCGCCAAGCTCGCCGCCCAAGGAATCAGAGCCCATCAGGTCGACCCCGACTACCTCAGCCACCTCCAGCACCTCCACCCCAACGGCGATTCCTCCGCAGACTTGGTCGCCGCCAAACTCGCCGCCCAAGGAATCAGCGCCCATCAGGTCGACCCCGACTACCTCAGCCACCTCCAGCACCTCCACCCCGACGGCGATTCCTCCGCCGACTTGGTCGCCGCCAAGCTCGCCGCCCAAGGAATCAGCGCCTATCAGGTCGACCCCGACTACCTCAGCCACCTCCAGCACCTCCACCCCGGCGGCCATTCCTCCGCCCTCGAGCGCCCTGCCCGCGGCCGTCCCGGCACCCCTCCCCACGCCATCAAGTGCGAGCAGCCCGAGGATGGCGAAGCCCGAAGCGCCCCTCTCCCCTACCCAGCCCCGGAAGGAGGCGACCGCCCGGTGGAGGAGAAGAAACCCCCCGCGGAGATCCCTGGGGACGAAACCGCGGACATGGATGAGCACTACAGCACATTCTGGAGGCACACGCGGGTGGTTGACGACATGCTGGTGTTCGAGATGGACGGCGAGGTTCTCAGCTACGGACAGGTGGACAGGGCTGCTGGGACAGACAAGAAGGATGGGGAGGAAGCGGCTGCTCGGGCTGCTTCAGGGGACAACGTTGGCGGCGTTAGGAAGGAGAAGTGGAAGGTGGGCAGGCCTGCGCTGAAGGCTCCTGCGCGCGATTCCCCTCCGCATTGGCAAAAGGTAAAATCGTTTCCATTTCCCCCCTCCAGTTAAATGCTGCCGCCTGCCTAAAGCAGAGTAAGCGCATGTTGCATACACCTGTGCGAACAGGGTCGGAAGAAGAAGAAAGGAGCAAAAAATGGTGGTAAGAAGATCCAGCTTGAGGAGGAAAAGGAAGATAAAGGCGGAGGAGCTAAAAATCGTGCTAAGAAGACCAAGTATCGTGTGCGCGATTCCCCTGCGCATCGGCAGAAGGTAAAATCGTCTGCATTTCCCCTCTCCGGTTAAATGGTGCTGCCGCGTGCCTAAAGCAGAGTAAGCTCATGTTACACTTGTGCTAACTGTGGAACAGAGTCAGGGAGAGAAGGACGGAGGAGAAAATGGTGCTGAGAAGATCAAGGAGGAGGAGGAGGAGGAAGAGGAGAAGGTGCCAGTGATTAGCACGGGTAGGCCTCCGCTGAAGGCTCGTGTTCGCGATTCCCCTGCGCTTTGGCAACAGGTAAAGAAAAAACCGTCTCCATTTCCCCTCTCCAGTTAAATACTGCCTACTGCCTAAAGCAGAGTAAGCGCATGGCACACCTGTGCGAACAGGGTCAGAAGGAGAAGAAGGGAGTGAAAAATGGTGCTAAGAAGATCAAGTTGGAGGATGATGATGAAGAGAAGCCTTCGAGGGAGCTGTCTGTGAAAACACTGAATACTGTGAACAGAGAAAAGAATTCAAGACATGATGCCGAGCCTCACAGACATGATCCGGTGAGGATTTCCCATGCCTTTTATATTTGCCCCCAGCACGCACTGTTGGTTAGTATAGTACAACGAGCAAATATGTGTTTTCAGCAGTGAGGAATGAATTTTCTGTGGTTTATACTTGTGGTCGTCAGCAGATATACGACATAAGAGTCTATCGACATGCTAGAATAGTATTATGTCTTGTACCAATATGCCTCGTTGATGTTGATGCTTTCCTACGGCATGACTGAAAACTACAATACTGCTTTTTTAAATCACATTAGTTCTGAATAAATGAATTTGCTGTGTATTTGTTAAATATGGAGGGGCATTCATGGTCAAAGTTGAATTTTGGATTGCGTGCGGGCCTTATTCATTGGAAGGAAGGGAGTACTAAAGAAGAGATGTAATTCAAACTAAAACTAAAAGATTTTTTTGGCTAAATAGAATTAAGTTACTATTTTTGTTAATTTTTTCCCTCTTACAGAATATCCACAGATTACATCTGTCACCATTCAATTTGAGCGGATATGCTGTAGTTCCTCCAACAGAGTTATGTTTATTTGTTTACTTTCTTATAGTCAAAGTGGTACGAAATGGTGTCATTTTCCGATAGTCAATGCATGGCACTTCCTGATTAACATAATAGACTATTTAATGCACACCTCTCTTTCAGATTCAGAGCACACTTATTTTAGAGTAAAGTACCAATTCCTAAAAATGGAGTAATATTTAGGAGCATGGAGTATTAGCAATTAATCTGGTGGTTACTGGTACCAATTCCTAAAAATATAGACACCTATGTGGTCCACGTATCTCAATAAGTACTCGAGTCAAGGTTTATGACTGTACTGAAGAAGAGAGATGCATTTCAAACTAAAAGTAGAAGTTCTTTTTTTGCTAAATAGAATTTAACTATTTTTGTTTTTCTCCTTTGGCTCCACTTGTATATTTTTATCTTGCATATTATACGCACATTGCAACCCTCTCCTAATATTAAAAAAGTAAAGAATGGTTTTGACGCGTAAAAGTAAAGAAATTGGCATCAATGACCTGTTCAATAATGTTTTCGCTTGCTGCCTTTGGTGCAATTATGGACAGTTGTATACCTCAAGCAAGTGGCCTAGGGAAGGAGGGCTGGCATGGGCCATACCATGCTTTGATCTGCCTCGAATAAATATCATGCAACCACATCTGTGCTAATTTGGATGGAGCAAAATAGCACAGATATGGTTTCATCAAGCCAGAAATAGCACGCTTGGTTTCATCACCTTTTTCTGAACAGGGGATCTCTCTAGTATCCAAGTGAACATATTGACTTCATGGCGCTTTGCTTTTTTCAGCACGGTTTGACTACACAAATACGGCAAGTAGAATTTTTTCACCTTATGACTTCATGGTGCTTTGCATCTTATGGAATTCTTTTTTTTTGAAAATCTTCTTATGGAATTCTTTAAAACATACTGCATGCCTGTTTCTGACCAAGCTGCATTTTTATAACATAATTGCGTGTGTGGTTTCCTTTTCCCTCTCTCAAAGTTTCAAGTAATGAATTAATATGTGGCCCTGTTTTCTGTCGCACTTCTTGCCTGACAACAGAAAGCCACAACTTCGGAGATCTGCTCGACTTATGCCCTGTTCGCCTGAAAATGATCATAAATAGACTAGAGTAACGTCTGCTTTGGGAGAACAGAAACAGATTGCTTTATTCAGAATATATTGCTTTGTTTTGTGTTTCGAATTCTTCGGATGCATACCAAGGATATGCTGGTTCTCTAATTTTACAATCTCCTAGTCAAACTATCTAGTAGTCTATTGCATATGCTAGTTGTATGTGTTGCCATTTTGGTATTGAATTGCCAATGCCATCATGTAGATGGGCTATAATCATGTTCGCCAGTTTAATACAATGTATGTTTGTGTGAACCTGTTGCTATCTTGTACTTCTATTAATAGTTACAAAGTCACATTAGGTAAGAAAGTGATTCTGTGTAGGATTCCAATATGATCAATTTCGTGCAACACAACCCAGTGTTTTAAGTGGTTGCATTTTAAGTTTTTTCTTTGAAGTGGTGATAATCCTCCCCATGTGGATTACCCTATTGAAAACTGTGGCTATATTTTGTAAAAAGGAGGTTGCACTCAGAGCATATAAACTATTAGTAAAATCATGGTAACATTTCAAATCTGTATAAATTGTATCTTTAATCCTCATAGGGAAACCCAAAGCATCGCAAGTGGCCTCCCTCACATCTAGGCCCTCTATGGTTTGCATGATACCAAGAACGCAGGAGCAGATTAAATGTAGAAATTGGATGTCATGTCATTCCTCATAGGAAAATCACTGCTTTTTCCAGTCCTACAAATCCCAGAAGCTCTATAGGAAAAATTCCGAAGTGGAATAGCATCCTCGAAAGTTCCTGTGGAATCCCTTTGTATCAAAGAGGCCCCTGGCCCACCAACAACCATCACTAGTGTAAAGTATCTGATTTCATTGTGTAAGAACCATATGATATTATTCGTTGGCAAGATTTTACCAACTGCATCTACTTTAAATATGGCATAGTAGGCCTAAACTACACAACCATAGCAACTTGCAACAATCCCTTCACAGAAGGAAGTCTCTTGTTGTACTTCCAAAGCAGCCTTGCTACACGATTATGAGTATGTTTCTTAATCCAAAACTGCAAAACATTCTGACATGCAGGCATAACCATACATTAATAATGAACATATCATCGGATACATTATGACACAATGTTTGGCGATGCATCTATTTATGAGCGGATATACATATTATAGACAGGACAGTTATCCGTTGCATACGGAAATCTGGACACATACCGCCACCAGATATCCGTAACATTTCTCTCATGTTAGGCTTCAGCTCAAGTTTGGGTAGGCTAGCCCAGGTAAATTTGGGGATAGCTAAAAGCAAAGAAGTTATGACGATGGTAAAGATGAGCACAGTAACATTAAGATTGACAGAATAAAGGAAAATTATCCACATACCATATTATGCATGGCTGGTTTGCTCAGAAAGCCTATATGATCCAGTTAAAAATCTTTAGGTTTGAACTGATCATTCAAATATTTTGTTAGATTTTTTCTTATTATGAAAGTTTTTTAAACTATATTTCTCATATTCTACATACTCGTGAATCATGATAAGTTCATTGTTTCACAGGGCTTAGATGGTGTTGTATGGCCTACACACATAATGGAGAGGCCAGATTCAGAATTCAAGGAAAGGTTGATGTGTGTTCTCCGCAAACCATTTAGCCAGGGAGAATACGATATGTTGCTTGGCAATGCTAGAATTCGCCTTCCGGCAACAAAGAAAAGGCAGACGCGCAGCGGTGTGAAGTACTACGACTCAACACATGAAAGGGTACAATCATATTTTGATTGTCACCCAGGTATGCTTGCTTTCATACTATGTCCATACTTTTTTTTGGTTCTTTGGATTTTTGTTACGTATATTTTCCTTCTTGTTTTCATTGTTGATGTATTTTCTGACAATTATTTGAATCACCTGGCTGAAGTATCTTTATGCATTGCATAGGATCAGAATTGCTTTTCCATGCTTACCGAACAGTCTGTCTGTCTTGTTATTTGTCACACACTTGTAGTTGTCTTTGCTTGCAATTGTCATTTTCCTTTTGAACCTTGTAAAATTGTGCTTTTTCCGTGATTTGGTTTATACGGTTGTTAAATCTATGCCCAGAATAGCTTACTGACGTTTTGCTTGAATCTATGGTGGACATACACTTTCTATAGATACACTTTAAACCCCTGTAAGCTTAGCTTAGCAGGACTTCAAAACAAAAAGTGCTGTGGCATTTTCATAATTTTGTTGCACAAATTGTCATGTAATGCTTATTTTCTTCTTTGAGAAAATGCAAAGCTTGCATCTCGATGAATTTATAGAAGAGAAGTGCGTGTACTAGCCTTAGAGAGGCCACAGCTTAGCAACACAATTACATTATGCACAATGGCTGCATGCATCATTCTGATGCAGAGGCCGGGGTGATCCTCCTTTTCAAAAAAAAAAATCATCAGAAGTCCAGCTGCCGCTGCCCTGGCAGACACCTATGACCTTGCCTTAGACACGATGGTTGAGAAAAGATGCCTGATTTCTGGCCTCTATCCCTGGATCGTGCACACATTCCGTTGCTTCTGGGCTCGTCATGGGGCAAGCTGGATCTGCAAGGAGACCCCCTTCTGCTGAAGTGAAGGTGTCCTAGTGACCATTTTCTTCGGGCAGTCGACGAAATCTCTGCTGACCAGTGGCCACTGAAGGTGTCAGGAGCAAGCCACCAACCGTTATCCTGTAATGTTAGCATTTCAACGCCGAGTGTCCTCTGATTCGTTTATGCCTAAGATATGTGAGTAATGTGGTGCATTCATAACAAATGGCTCGTGGAGGAGTGATGACAGACGGCACTCGGTGACAACCTCGACAATGTTTTTCTTCTCAGTGCCGTGTGTGTCTTTGTGTAGGTGGTCAGGTCGGCGGGCCAATGTTTCCTGTGTTGGCTGTTGTGACGTTTTTAGCTCAGTTCTCCCTATGTTAATCGGACAACTCGGTTCTTCTTTTTTAATGAATCGAGATCCTTCAGGGCTGATTAAAAAAACAAATGCCTGAAATAGTTTGTTGTGGAGTAATATATACTGATAACGAATGTGCTGTGTGGACTTAACAATTGAGTAACTTAATGAACTTTCAGCACACGTCCAAAGGTCCATGTCACGATGGGAGTGCAAAGATAAATTCCCAACAGATTCATTATATTTGGTACAGTATAATAAATGGCTGTTTTGCTTGAGAAGTTGTCTTTCCCAATAAGACGAGAAAGTAGTAGCAAATCATATTGGTACGTACCTGGTTTGAAGTAATGTGGTATGTGGCTGTTTAATAAACACTGCTTATGTTCTCTAACGTGATGGATTACATGTTGTAGTATTAATTAACACGTTGTTTAATATTTAACTCCAGATCTTGCGAAACAAGTACGTGTAGAAAGCACCAGCAAACCCAATCAGCTAGCTCTGTTGCGTGGATTTTTCTTCTGGATGGAGGTAACCTCATTCATACCCCATTTCTTTGATTTTTTTCGTATAACCCTTTTTGCATGCTAGTATCAAGCCTCTAACAATAATGGCTCCACCTGTTGTTAAAGAACTGAATTGTAGTAGTAGTATCTTTTACCTGTTCCCAGTTAGAGCAAATCTATTTATTTTGTGCTTAGGTTCTTTGTTAATGGATACAGCCCAATATTGACCTGTTAAATATCACGCCAGTATGGTACAAATCATTGTTAATGATTTTATTTGCAGCATTAATCTGTCGTATCTTCTTACTGGCATGGAGTTGCAAAGTACTAGCAGCCACGGTGCATCAGTATGGGTTTTTCTTGTTGCTAATTTTGAAATGTTATGGTACAAACCTAGTTCACAACAGTGTAACTAGCGTGATGAGGATGGCCAGGACAGCACGACATTGTGAATGAGGACTTAGGAGGATTAGGAAACGATGTGCTGGAAGGAAGAACTTTGGGGAGACACAAAATTGATTCCTTCATATTTCTTACCTTTTAACAGCATGTGGCAGCGTCTTTTTCTTCTTATATAGATGGACTTCCCTATGAAATATCCGACTCCCTAACAATTTACTCTCTTCCTCTGTGGAATATTACGAATGAGGACCAATTCAGGCCATGGAGTGATGATTTCAAACTTTACAAGATTATTCCTTCCATGGAATGAGATTATCTACAGAATTACAGAAGACCTCTCCTTTCTCAACTAGAGAAACTGAGGGGTTTTCCCGTGGTATTGTTATTTGTCAGCACAACTCGTTCTAGTGATTCTAAGAGAAACTAGTAGCCTATCTTGGTACTCACGACCCCCCAAATGAATTATCTTTAGACCCTAGTTTGCTCAGCCTCTCTTTCAGGTAGAAGGTTTATGGACAAGACGTTGTCGACAGACAATGTATTGTTTTTGTATATGTGCAACTGCAGTCATAACTTTGGAATGCTCTAGTAATGCTTCTTTCTTATGGAACAGCAAGTGCGTAGATACAACTCGTCAGCTAGCATAGTTGTATGTATCTTTTTTACATCTGGGATCTGGCTGCTGTTAAATTTGACGTGGGGTTTGCCCATGCTGAAATTGAGCACCCTGTACCTCATGTTCTACTTGACCTGCCCGTCGTAGAGCAGCTTGCGGATGTAGTGCTCAAGATCAGAGCCGATCAGACGAAGCGTGTACTCCGACAGTGGAGCTCCCAGCAGTGTAACAACAGCAGAATTCAACTCAGTACAGTCCGACACTCCCACTATCTTTTTTAGAAAAAAAAATCAACATGGCATGACTAGTATATACTCCAGCATTTTTTGCTACCATGCTAGAAAATTCTGCTACATGAATCTGGTTTCCAAATTTTTGGTAGTTTTAATGTATCAGAAGTAGATGAACATGGAAATGTTCATTTTGCTACGTAGTGCACGAATGGTGGTATGGTTAGTTTGTTTACCTCGTGGTCGACGAGGTCCTGGAACTCGTTGTAGACCATCTGGCAGGTCTCGTCGGTCCAGACGAACTCCTCGGTGGGGCCGAGCATGAGCGTGAGCTTTGTCCGTCTGCGTCTTGTCGAAGGCGTTGGTCTCCGGGTCGATGTACGCGTAGATGCGCACCTGCCTCGTCGTGCAGCTCAGCCACTGGCCGCCCCATGTTCTTGCTCTCCGCCAGCGGCTGCCGCGGCAGCGACTACGCGGGGCCCTTCCCCGCCGCTGCCGCCGCCTGCTCCTGCAGCGGCCGCACCGTCGCCGCGGGCTCCTCCTCTTTCACCTCCTGCTGGGCTCGCACCGGGGGGAACCGGACGCTATGTGGTGCAGTTTTGGCGCTTGGGTGTCTTTTTTGTTACACTATTAGGTGTCTCTTTTGAACTACAAATTATATCTTTTGTCCGCGGATTATCATAATTTGTAATTCTTGGAAGTTCATTATATGTCCTCCGACCAGTAAGAACTTGATTGTCAATGAAAAAGATTGGCACAAAGATAAACTTATACTAGCAATATGTCATTTCAAATATTATGAATCACAAGATAACTTACTTGCAAAAACTGATGACAACCATGAAAAAAAAATAACATGACTGTTTGACCTCATTTGTTGCTTTGGGTCGCTAATAGCACCAACACGAAAGTTCATTGCACACCCACACCAATTATGATCAGCTATGTATTCACTCCTATAAAGAGCTGACCAGTAGTCAACAGTTGTGTAGACGGTTCTGATGATGGGGTTATCAAGTGTCTCGTAATAAATATAACACTTGTTGCCTTTAACAATGTCTTTTTAGCTTGACTCGATTTTATTGTTAACTCCATTCCCAAAAAATTCTCAACTTATTCAAGACTATGACTATAATTTCCAATCATACTGATATTATCCTCGAAAGAATAGACATATGTCTAATCATCATCTACATTGATCTATCTTTGTTCACAAGGGATGCCAAACACTTTTTGCAAATCATTACCATAAAGATTGACTTTCCTATCTTCCGACAAATTGAAACATTGTTCCCTTATATCAGTCACATTGAAGATATTTAATGTACTTAAGGTCAACATCTGTCAGGCAACTTCAACAATCCATCAAAGTTGATATCTGTAAGCATCGACTTTTGTACTCTGAACACCCATCCAAAACAGCTCGTACATGATCAACATCTAATGTAGATTTTCAAATACACTCCTGATCTTTATTATTTGGAATGGAAACTTTAGTTTGACTGACCTGTATCCTAATGACATGTTGTGTGAACAAGCTAACAAAAAGTAACCAAAATCATAAATTGTTCTATTAAGTTGTTAAAGAGAACTCAAAATAGGTAATTAATACTGATATTTCTCCTAATTTTTTAGAACAATTATTAAATTGATCATAACAATGTGATACAAACTACACTTAATAAATAAATATTTATATGTATCATGTGATGGAAGTAAATTTATTAATACACGGACATAACACTAAGTTTCAAGTTAAGACAATGATGTTTACATTTGTGGATTAGTCCAATCAATTTTATTCCAATAGGTAATTCCACGGCAGCATCTTTAAAATATTATTTGTCATGGAGTCAGACGAATAAATTAACTAAAAGTTTCTTAAGTTTCATTGATACGAACTAGTAACTTTAGACTAAAAATTTAAGTGTCACCCTCTGTAAGTTAATACAACTTTGAGAATCTGAACTTGCATGAAAAAGACCGAGCCTCCTCCTCCTCTGGCGCTCCCGCGGGCGGCAGGGGAGGAATCCTAGCCACCGGCCGCCTCACCTCCTCTCCCCTATTCCGCCTCCTCCTGCCGTCGCCGAAGGGCGCGTCCGGGCGAAGCCCGGCCGGCGGCGGCGGCGGCGGGCCTTCTCACCCCCTCGCTAGGCTGGGGCTGGCGCGGGCCGGCGCTGTCGAGCCGGGGCGCCGCGGAATGCGGGACGTGGCGGCGCGGCGGCGGCTCTGCGGGCGACTGTGCGAGGATCTGCTACGGGCGCGGTGGGCTGCGTGGTGGCGGGCGCGCACGGGGTCTGATGTGGCTGCGTCGGCCGGATCTGGCCCTGCGGTGGCGCGGGCCGAGGACGGCGCGGCCAGCGGACGGCCCCCTCTGCCATGACCTTCCGGGCTGGTGGAGGTGGGTGGTTGTGCGTGTGCTGGAGGTCAGGGACGGCGGACGCGATGGCGGCGCGGCGGCTCGGCCAGATCTGGCCTCGGCACGACGCGGGCTACGGGTGGCTTGGGCTGCGGGCGGCTGCCCCGACCGAGGCCACTCTGGCTAGTTGGGATGGCGGCGCAGTAGCGGCGGTTCGACCCACCTTCCCCTGATTCTTGGGGTGCTCGGAGCTGCGGATGGGGGTGCGCTCGGCAGGTGGAGCACGGCGGCTCGACTTCGTCTGTGGCTGGCCATGGTGGCAGGGGCGCTCCGGGGAGTTGGCAGGGGCGCCTCCGGGTCTTGCTGTTGCCGGGAGTGGCGACAGAGACCTGGCCCCGGGTCGTGAAATGGTGTGGTGGGTGCGGCGCGGCCGGCAGCCTCCGATGGCTTCCCCTGCCCTGCTCCGGCCGGCTGGGCCCCGTTCTTTGCCAAAAGGGTGTGCTTTTATCGACTGCGGTGTCGGTGGCTCTGGTTGAAGGTGTTGGGGTGCTATTGGATTCCGGAGCGGCGGCTTTGGAGGTGGGAGCACGGTGCTCGTGGGCGGAGCCCATGGTTTAGGTGCTGGCCGGTGGCCATGGCCGTGTGGGCGGCATGGTCGCTGGGGTGCGTCGATCGGTGGCGGTGGTGCGACGTTCGTACCTTGCGAGGGGCGGTGTGTTGGCCGGAGTGAAAACCTGTTCAGTCTTCGGGCAGGCCGGCGGCGGCGAGTTCGTTCCCTTCTTGAAGGCGTCGTCGCAGTCCTCATTGTCCTTCGTGTTGCTCCAGGGGAAACCTTGATCTGCGGATCAGGCGGTGGCGGAGCTCTGGTGCCAAGACCTTCCTGAAAGCGCCGCCTTGGAGCTCACGGTTCGTCGTATGCGGCTTCGTCTCTTCACGGTGGTGTTCACGGTTGAGGACCCTGGTAGCTCTTGTAGCGATAGGGGTGGTGTAGCTGTGCTCAGTGCCTATGTATCTAGCCTTGAGTGTGTGCGTGTGTTGGGGTGGCGTGTGTTTGTATCGGCTTGGTGATGGTTATTGCTTTATATATAAAACGGGGTGAAGGCCTTTTTCGGTAATACAACTTTGATTTACATACATAACTATAGGTCTACCAGTTTTATTGTCGTTGTAAGTTTCAAGATTGTAATATTTCATAGTAGAGAGAATTAATATGTCGAACAGATAGATACTACAAACTAAACAAGCGAGTACACTGTAATCTTAGTAGTCATGAATTCAAACCAATAAACTAACTAAAATTTGAACAGATTAAGTTTCACCAAGACGAAATGGATGGTATTTCTCCAAATACTATGTTTCACTCTCTGTAACTTACCACAATTTGTTTTTAGATACATAATAATATGCATAGCAGTATTATTCCCCTTGCAAGATACAATATCGCAATACTTCATAGCGCACTACAATATCGCAGTACTTCACAAATGGGCCTCTGGAACCGGGACAAATAGGCCTTTTTTTACTAATGCAGCGAATTAATGTATCCAACATATATGTACTACAAACTAAACAAGCGGGTTGAGTCATACATACCCAAAAGACAATATTCAACCAGTATTATAGGCTTGAAATTGTTGTACAAGAGCAAGCAGTTATGGACAGGTAATATACAAGCAGAACAAAGCTTTTTTAGCAAAATCTTCGGATAGAAGTCCACCCGTGTTGTTGATACCCTTGAGTGTACTTCAGTAGATGCGAAGAATAACAAATCTTGCTCCAGGGTGGTATTTCTTGTAGGATGAGAGTGCTAGAAGGACAGACATGAAGTAACAAGAACAGCAGGCTGAATGGTCCGAATGAATGGTTTTGCTTTCGCTGTTATTTGTCTATGTTAGATTCACTTATTGTATATTAGACTACCCCACACGAACAGTTACACAACCCCACAAGGACAGGTATACGGCTTCGATATACAATGGCATTACACACATATATCAAATCTTATATACTAGACAAAAACGCTATATACACAAACAGATTTCCCAATCTTGGCGTAGATCGGCGGCCCACAATCTGCGTGCCCCCGTCCCTGCATTGCCACAAATCCCCTCCCCATCTCAAGCTTCACATCACCATAAACTCTCTGAAATTAATATCGAAATTAGATCGCATCAGTTATTACTAAAATTTGATGCACAAACTTTTCAAATTCAGCAAAATGCAACTTAATTACTCATTCGGTCTTGGGTTAGAAGAGTATTTTATGACAGCTGTTGTCTAATATTCTCGGTCTAGCTAGGGTTAAAGTCATAACAATCTGAGTTTCATATATTTTGCGACCAGTTCTTAGTTACACTTGAATTTGTTGAAGTTAATCCATGTACGCTCTGCAGTCTCGCACTTAACTGTACCAAAGAGTTGGAGCAGTATATAAGTACGTACATAGGAGCGAAAGCACCATGTAGCCAGTAGTATGGGGAAATGAACTGATATAAATAAATTTCATGTTTTACAAAGTTATATTAGAACACAAGGGCTAATTAACATACAAAACTTTGTATATTAGAGCATATAATCATCATTGGCCGTGAAAAATGTCATCCTTTTGATTTTACATTCATTTTTACCAAAACCAACGGATAATCATAATTTTAATATGTTATTACTGGACAGATTGAAATTGTATATCGTACTAACCAGTCACCACCAACATCATCATCAATATTTAGACCTTCATTTGCAAAGATGATTACCAACTTGTACATACACAGTGCTTCACTAAGAAGACAATTTACGGCTTAAGTAAAATATATATCAAATGATAACACACATCATCTCTGATCTTCAAGAGAGTGACCAGTACTACACTTGCTAGCTTGCAAGCTTTTGCCATTAATCAACACTCTCGATACATAATTAAACAACACGCACGCATAGAGATCGTCCCCAACTTATTAATTAAAACTATGGCTAACTAGAACAGTAATCGATCAGCATGTAGTTGATGTCCAGCTCGTGTCAATTTCAAATCACCCCATATATACAGGCTAAAAACCAAAGATTAAAATCGTGGGAGAAACGATTTAGCGGCGGCCTTTTCCAGCAGCTATAGCGACCGCATAGCAGGCCTTTGAAGGGATTTGTGGAGGATTTGGCGGCGGCATGCAGCCATAGCATAGCGGCGAGGCTTCCGAGCAGTTATAGCGCCTATTTTGTGGGAGATTTTATTTCATGATAAAAAACACTCGAACACGCTGCTATCGGCGTAGCCACCATAAACTCTAGGTAATTCATGCGAAAAACCACTCGGGGACGCACATCATCAGGTCATCGTCCGGCCTCAGCACGTCTGCCCCGCTGAAACCCGGATGCTGCTGGCAGGTTCCCGTCGAGAAGAACGAGCCCGGGCTCCCGCCGCACACGCTAACGGCGCCAGCTGAGTCTCCGCCATCGGCGGATGCCCCGTGGCACCCAGCTGCCGACCTGAGGCGCTGCACCTCCTCCTCAGTCGCTCTCAGCTTCTCCTTCAGCCTCAGCAGCTGGGTGTCAGTCAGCTTGTGCAAGAACGAAGAGGAATTGATATGTACGCCCGTGTGTGTGTGTGCGAGCAAGCTTACCTCGTTCTCGAGGTGGCATTTGTGGAGGATGTCTGCGTCGTGGGCGTGCTTGAGCCTGGCGAACTCCTGCTCGAGCGTCTTGCTCTTGTGGCGCGCCCGGCGGTTCTGGAACCACACGGCGACCTGCTTGGGGTCGAGCCCGAGCTCGGCGGCCAGATACACCTTCCGGCCAGTCTCCAGCTTGCGCTCCTCCCGGAAGCTCAGCTCCAGCATCTCCGCCTGCTCATCGGTGAGCCGCCGCTTCTTGGGGTCCCCTCCTTCGTCCATCTCCCCGCCGTTACCATCCCCTCCGCCGCATCTCGCGGCCCTCCGCCGCCTGCGCCGAGCCTTCGGCTGACTCTCCCGCTGCGCCGTGCCTGCACACATACAACCACGACATGGAAAAAAAAAGGGCATCACATGCGTGTCCTGGCCGGTGAAAATGAAGCTACTGCAGCTGCATCATCGCATGCGCAAACACCGGGGGGGGGGGGGGGGGGGGGGGGGGGGGGGGGGGGGGGGGGGCGGCGTCGTACGTACCATTGGCCGCGAAGAAAGACGTGTCCACGTAGGAGGAACCAAAGAGCTGCTGGTTGTCCATGCCTGGCGTTCGGAGCTGAGGAGGGGAGAGAAGGGATGGTTGGAATTGGAAGATTAGAGGAAGGGGAGACACGGTGGGTTGCGCTCTTGGTGTGGTGAGGAACTGGATCGAGGGGAGGACCACCGGCCGCAAAGCGCTAGTTGAAGGGCGGCGTCGTACGTACCATTGGCCGCGAAGAAAGACGTGTCCACGTAGGAGGAACCAAAGAGCTGCTGGTTGTCCATGCCTGGCGTTCGGAGCTGAGGAGGGGAGAGAAGGGATGGTTGGAATTGGAAGATTAGAGGAAGGGGAGACACGGTGGGTTGC
Source organism: Triticum aestivum (assembly GCF_018294505.1). Classification (NCBI taxonomy): domain Eukaryota; kingdom Viridiplantae; phylum Streptophyta; class Magnoliopsida; order Poales; family Poaceae; genus Triticum; species Triticum aestivum. The sequence goes on along the minus strand of NC_057799.1, from coordinate 492,294,795 downwards.
GCTCTTGGTGTGGTGAGGAACTGGATCGAGGGGAGGACCACCGGCCGCAAAGCGCTAGTTGAAGAGGAGGCGAAAGTGCGGGTCTGGAGGGAGAGAGACCTAGGCGTACGTGATATAAATAGGTGGCAGAGGTGCCCAGCGGCAAGCGCCGGTGGGGCTCCGGCCGGCTAGGTGCTTTCCGAGCCAGGCCGTCTGGCCGGGGACATGCGAGGGTGATCGGGGCAAACATATGATCTAGCCAAGTACTTAGAGCATCTCCAGCTGTTCGCCCCCCAAAGGCGCTTTTAGGCGAAAAATCGCGCCTCTTAGAGGATTGCCGACAATAATTTCGTCTTGGGGGGAATAGATTCCCAGCCGCGACCGCAACGGCATCGGGCAAAAAAATTAAAAAGCGCACGGTCGATAAAGTTCAGTTAATTTGGACGAAATATAGGCAACTTCATTGATATTTAGGCAAATTTACATAGATAAAAACGTAAAACTACTCCTAGTTCCTCGCCATCGCCGTCGCTCGGCGGCCCGTCCTTCAGGGTGGCCTAGTTGCAGCCCTGCCCTGGATCGCCGCTGCGGACCGGCTGGCTCGATGCAATGACCTCGTCGTTGTTGTCGGATAGCACGATGACGCCGCCCTCGTCGTGCCCGCAGGGCCGCTCGGCAATTTCTTCCAGCGCACGGCGCTAGCGCTCCATCTCCTGCGCCACGTAGTCCACGCATGACCAGGCGAGGCCGCTCTCGATGTCGGAAACCATGTCCTCGTGCTCCCGCTTCAACACGGTCGCCGCCGGCTCCTTCTTCGGCTTGACCAGGCGGATGTGGCTGCGGGGAGGGGAAGGGACGAGGACGCCCTCGTTTATGACGAGGTTGCCGCTGCGGCTGCGCTGGCGGAGCGGTGTCTCCTGCGGCTCGGGCTTGACGGGGAGGAGTTCCACCGGCGCCGACCCGGAGGAACGGGAACCAGAGGACGACGAGGACAGCGTGTCCATGCGCCTCGACATCTAGGAGCTTTTGCAGCGGCGAGAGAAGGACGACGCCGGGTACTCTAGCCTGCGCTCAGCCGCCATGCACCCGACACGCACATGTTGGGCAGCGTCGGGTAATTTGCCTCCGGCAGTGATGTCTACTACGCAACCCTCTTCTTGTAGAAGTTGTTGGGCCTCCAAGTGCAGAGGTTTGTAGGACAGTAGCAAATTTCCCTCAAGTGGATGACCTAAGGTTTATCAATCCGTGGGAGGCGTAGGATGAAGATGGTCTCTCTCAAACAACCCTGCAACCAAATAATAAAGAGTCTCTTGTGTCCCCAACACACCCAATACAATGATAAATTGTATAGGTGCACTAGTTCGGCGAAGAGATGGTGATACAAGTGAAGTATGGATGGTAGATATAGGTTTTTGTAATATGAAAATATAAAAACAGCAAGGTAACAAGTAGTAAAAGTGAGTGTAAACAGTATTGCAATGCTAGGAAACAAGGCCTAGGGTTCATACTTTCACTAGTGCAAGTTCTCTCAACAATAATAACATAATTGGATCACATAACTATCCCTCAACATGCAACAAAGAGTCACTCCAAAGTAACTAATAGCGGAGAACAAACGAAGAGATTATGATAGGGTACGAAACCACCTCAAAGTTATTCTTTCCAATCAATCCGTTGGGCTATTCCTATAAGTGTCACAAACAGCCCTAGAGTTCGTACTAGAATAACACCTTAAGACATAAATCAACCAAAACCCTAATGTCACCTAGATACTCCAATGTCACCTCAAGTATCCGTCGGTATGATTATACGATATGCATCACACAATCTCAGATTCATCTATTCAACCAACACATAGAACCTCAAAGAGTGCCCCAAAGTTTCTACCGGAGAATCAAGACGAAAACGTGTGCCAACCCCTATGCATAAGTTCATGGGCGGAACCCGCAAGTTGATCACCAAAACATACATCAAGTGAATCACGTGATACCCATTGTCACCACAGATACGCACGGCAAGACATACATCAAGTGTTCTCAAATCTTTAAAGACTCAATCCGATAAGATAAATTCAAAGGGAAAACTCAATCCATTACAAGAGAGTAGAGGGGGAGAAGCAACATAAGATCCAACTATAATAGCAAAGCTCGCGATACATCAAGATCGTGCCAAATCAAGAACGCGCCAGAGAGAGAGATCAAACAAATAGCTACTGGTACATACCCTCAGCCCCGAGGGTGAACTACTCCCTCCTCCTCATGGAGAGCGTCGGGATGATGAAGATGGCCACCGGTGAGGGTTCCCCCCCCCCTCCGGCAGGGTGCCGGAACGGGCTCCCGAGAGGTTTTTGGTGGCTACAGAGGCTTGCGGCGGCGGAACTCTAGATCTATTCTGTTCCCCGATCGTTTTAGGGTATATGGGTATATATAGGAGGAAGAAGTACGTCAGGGGAGCCATGAGGGGCCCACGAGGGTGGAGGGCGCGCCCCTGCCTCGTGCCTCCCTCATTGTTTTCTTGACGTGGACTCCAAGTCTCCCTGGTTGCTTTCCTTCCAAAAATAACTTCTCTAGAAGATTTCATTCCGTTTCGACTCCGTTTGATATTCCTTTTCTTTGAAACACTGAAACAAGGGAAAAAACAGGAACTGACACTGGGCTCTGGGTCAATAGGTTAGTCCCAAAAATAATATAAAAGTGTTTAATAAAGCCTAAAAAATCCAAAACAGATAATATAATAGCATGGAACAATCAAAAATTATAGATACGTTGGAGACGTATCAGCATCCCCAAGCTTAATTCCTGCTCGTCCTCGAGTAGGTAAATAATAAAAACAAAATTTTTGATGTGGAATGCTCCTTGGCATACTTATCCATGTAATTCTCTTTATTGTGGCATGAATGTTCAGATCCATAAGATTCAAGACAAAAGTTTAATATTGACATAAAAATAATAATACTTCAAGCATACTAACTAAGCAATTATGTCTTCTCAAAATAACATGGCCAAAGCAAGCTATCCCTACAAAATCATATAGTCTGGCTATACTCTATCTTCATCACACAAAATATTTAAATTATGCACAACCCCGATGACAAGCCAAGCAATTGTTTCATACTTTTGATGTTCTCAAACTTTTTCAATCTTCACGCAATACATGAGCGTGAGCCATGGACATAGCACTATAGGTGGAATAGAAGGGTGGTTGTGGAGAAGACAAAAAAGAGAAGATAGTCTCACATCAACTAGGCGTATCAACGGGCTATGGAGATGCCCATCAATAGATATCAATGTGAGTGAGTAGGGATTGCCATGCAACGGATGCACTAGAGCTATAAGTGTATGAAAGCTCAACAAAAGAAACTAAGTGGGTGTGCATCAAACTCGCTTGCTCACGAAGACCTAGGGCATTTTGAGGAAGCCCATCATTGGAATATACAAGCCAAGTTCTATAATGTAAAATTCCCACTAGTATATGAAAGTGACAACATAGGAGACTCTCTATTATGAAGATCATGGTGTTACTTTGAAGCACAAGTGTGGTAAAAGGATAGTAGCATTGCCCCTTCTCTCTTTTTCTCTCATTTTTTTATTTTTTTGTTTGGGCCTTTTTCTCTTTTTTTTTTCTTTTTTTTTCTTTTTTTGTCCGGAGTCTCATCCCGACTTGTGGGGGAATCATAGTCTCCATCATCCTTTTCCTCACTTGGGACAATGCTCTAAAAATGAAGATCATCACACTTTTATTTTCTTACAACTCAACAATTACAACTCGATACTTAGAACAAAATATGACTCTATATGAATGCCTCCGGCGGTGTACCGGGATATGCAATGAATCAAGAGTGACATGTATGAAAGAATTATGAACGGTGGCTTTGCCACAAATACAATGTCAACTACATGATCATGCAAAGAGATATGACAATGATGAGGAGTGTCATAATAAACGGAACGGTGGTAAGTTGCATGGCAATATATCTCGAAATGGCTATGGAAATGCCATAATAGGTAGGTATGGTGGCTGTTTTGAGGAAAGTATATGGTGGGTGTATGATACCGGCGAAAAGTGCGCGGTATTAGAGAGGCTAGCAATGGTGGAAGGAAGAAGAGTGCGTATAATCCATGGACTCAACATTAGTCATAAAGAACTCATATACTTGTTGCAAAAATCTAAAAGTTATCAAAGCAAAGTATTACGCGCATGCTCCTTGGGGGATAGATTGGTAGGAAAAGATCATCGCTCGTCCCCGACCGCCACTCATAAGGAGGACAATCAATAAATAAATCATGCTCCGACTTCATCACATAACGGTTCACCATACGTGCATGCTACGGGAATCACAAACTTTAGAACAAGTATTTCTCAAATTCACAACTACTCAACTAGCATGACTCTAATATCACCATCTTCATATCTCAAAACAATTATAAGGAATCAAACTTCTCATAGTATTCAATGCACTTTATATGAAAGTTTTTATTATATCCCTCTTGGATGCCCATCATATTAGGACTAAATTCATAACCAAAGCAAATTACCATGCTGTTCTAAAGACTCTCAAAATAATATAAGTGAAGCACGAGAGTTCATCTATTTCTTCAAAATAAAACCACCATTGTGCTCTAAAAAGATATAAGTGAAGCACTAGAGCAAACGACAAACTCTCCGAAAGATATAAGTGAAGATCAATGAGTAGTTGAATAATTATGTAACTATGTGAAGACTCTCTAACATTTAAGAATTTCAGATCTTGGTATTTTATTCAAACAGCAAGCAAAGCTAAAGAAAATAAAACGTCACTCCAAGGAAAACACATATCATGTGGTGAATAAAAATATAGCTCCAAGTAAAGTTATCGATGAACGAAGACGAAAGAGGGGATGCCATCCGGGGCATCCCCAAGCTTAGGCTCTTGGTTGTCCTTGAATATTACCTTGGGGTTCCTTGGGCATCCCCAAGCTTAGGCTCTTGCCACTCCTTATTCCATAGTCCATCGAATCTTTACCCAAAACTTGAAAACTTCACAACACAAAACTTAACAGAAAACTCGTAAGCTCCGTTAGCGAAAGAAAACAAAACACCACTTCAAGGTACTGTAATGAACTCATTATTTATTTATATTGGTGTTAAACCTACTGTATTCCAACTTCTCTATGGTTTGTAAACTATTTTACTAGCCATAGATTCATCAAAATAAGCAAACAACACACGAAAAACAGAATCTGTCAAAAACAGAATAGTCTGTGGTAATCTGTAACTAACGCAAACTTATGGAACTCCAAAAATTCCAAAATAAATTTGTGGACCTGAGGAATTTGTCTAGTAATCATCTGCAAAAATAATCAACTAAATAGCACTCTCCAGTAAAAAGTTGAAGCTAATCTCGTGAGCGCTAAAGTTTCTATTTTTTACAGCATGATCATAAAGACTTCACCCAAGTCTTCCCAAAGGTTCTACTTGGCACAAACACTAATTAAAACACAAAACCACATATAAAAAGAAGCTAGATGGATTATTTATTACTAAACAGAACCAAAAAGTAAGAAACTAAAATAAAATTGGGTTGCCTCCTAACAAGCGCTAACGTTTAACGCCCCTAGCTAGGCAAGATGTTTTCAATGATGCTCACATAAAAGATAAGAATTGAAACATAAAGAGAGCATCATGAAGAATATGACTAGCACATTTAAGTCTAACCCACTTCCTATCCATAGGGATTTTGTGAGCAAACAACTTATGGGAACAATAATCAACTAGCATAGGAAGGCAAAACAAGCATAACTTCAAAACTTTAAGCACATAGAGATGAAACTTGATATTATTGCAATTCCTACAAGCATATGTTCCACCCTCATAATAATTTTCAGTAGCATCATGAATCAATTCAACAATATAACCAGCACCTAAAGCATTCTTTTCATGATCTACAAGCATAGAATTTTTACTACTCTCCACACAAGCAAAATTCTTCTCATTCGGAATAGTGGGAGTATCATAAGAGACTTGAATACTATAAATTGTTTCCACATTAAAAGAGTAATGTTCAGAAAAAGGGGAATCATAATCATGACAAGTTTTATAAATATAATCATCACTACTTTCTATAGCATAAGTGTCATCACAATAATCATCATAAGTAGCAACTTTGTTCTCATCATAATCAATTGAAACCTCTTCCGAAATAGTGGATACATCACTAAATAAAGTCATGACCTCTCCAAATCCACTTTCATAAATATTATAAGATTCAACATCCTCCAAAATAGTGGGATCATTACTTCCTAAAGTTGACACTCTTCCAAACGCACTTTCATCAATATAATCATCATAAGTAGGAGGCATGCTATTATCATAACAACTATGCATATCAAAACTTGGGAGACTAAAAATATCATCTTCATTAAACGTAGCATCCCCAAGCTTGGGACAAACATTAATTGCAGCAAATATATTCTCAAAAACATCATCTTCATCAAACATAGCATCCCCAAGCTTGGGCCTTTTCATATCATCAGCATAATCACTCTCATCATTAATAGTATGGATAACACCAATAGTATAGCAATTATCATATTCTTCCAAGCAAGTGCCAATTTTTTTTTCAAGATCATAAGAAGTATCATTATCTTCCCAATCATAATAATCATAACAAGCAATAGGCATAACGAGATCATCATCAAGTGCATCATCTTCCACAATTATTTTTGATTCATTTTCATGAGGCACAACAATAATAGGAGCAACTTTATTTGGGAGAGGTATCTTTTTACCTCTCTTCCTTTTTCTTTTCTTCTTCTTCACCACATCATGTGTGGGTTCAATCCTCTTTTTGGAGCTCCTTATTAATGAGATTGGTTGAATAGAAGGCTCCTCCTCGTTACCTGATTCATCATAAGAAATAATAGGAGGATATTGGGAAGTCTCTTCCCTTTCATTAGTATTCTCTTCATCTTCTATTTGTTTTCTTTTCTTATGTAATTGGCAATATAAGGATTTTCAATCAATTCACCGCACAATACATATAAATTTCCTCTAGATCAAAATCAAGAAATCTATCAAGATTAAATTTTGGAATACCCTCAGTTATACGTTTCATTTCTTCATAACCCAAAAGAAGACTAAGCTCCTTATGATGCTCAAGGGTAATCAAGTTATCACAATTTTTGGACACGATTTGATCATGAAACAAATAGCATTGGAGCTTTAAATGACCATGTTAATTGCAAAGTTCACAAGGATGGCGATAAATATTGAATCTTTCAGCACAATCATCTAGCCTTTCTTGCAACCATTTGGTTTCTAAATACTTATGCCTCTTGCAAAATCTATCTTCCCTATTTGGTGTGTACTTGCAAACTCTATGCACTCCACAAAAATTGACATGCTTATAAGAGATATTCTCATCATGACTAGTGCAACCATCATTAGTACTATGGATATTCAAAGAGTTCATACTAACAACATTGCAATCATGCTCATCATTTAGAGATTTAGTGCCAAACATTCTAATGCATTCTTCTTCTAACATTTTGGCACAATTATCGGAATCCTTATTTTCATGAAAGATATTAAAAAGATGAAGCATATGAGGTACCGTCAATTCCATTTTTTTGTAGTTTTCTTTTATAAACTAAACTAGTGATAAAACAAGAAACTAAAAGATTCGATTGCAAGATCTAAAAATATACCTTCAAGCACTCACCTCCCCGGCAACGGTGCCAGAAAAGAGCTTGATGTCTACTACGCAACCTTCTTCTTGTAGAAGTTGTTGGGCCTCCAAGTGCAGAGGTTTGTAGGACAGTAGCAAATTTCCCTCAAGTGGATGACCTAAGGTTTATCAATCCGTGGGAGGCGTAGGATGAAGATGGTCTCTCTCAAACAACCCTGCAACCAAATAACAAAGAGTCTCTTGTGTCCCCAACACACCCAATACAATGGTAAATTGTATAGGTGCACTAGTTCGGCGAAGAGATGGTGATACAAGTGTAGTATGGATGGTAGATATAGGTTTTTGTAATATGAAAATATAAAAACAGCAAGGTAACAAGTAGTAAAAGTGAGTGTAAACGGTATTGCAGTGCTAGGAAACAAGGCCTAGGGTTCATACTTTCACTAGTTCAAGTTCTCTCAACAATAATAACATAATTGGATCACATAACTATCCCTCAACATACAACAAAGAGTCACTCCAAAGTAACTAATAGCGGAGAACAAACGAAGAGATTATGGTAGGGTACGAAACCACCTCAAAGTTATTCTTTCCAATCAATCCGTTGGGCTATTCCTATAAGTGTCACAAACAGCCCTAGAGTTCGTACTAGAATAACACCTTAAGACACAAATCAACCAAAACCCTAATGTCACCTAGATACTCCAATGTCACCTCAAGTATCCGTGGGTATGATTATACGATATGCATCACACAATCTCAGATTCATCTATTCAACCAACACATAGAACCTCAAAGAGTGCCCCAAAGTTTCTACTGGAGAATCAAGACGAAAACATGTGCCAACCCCTATGCATAAGTTCATGGGCGGAACCCGCAGGTTGATCACCAAAACATACATCAAGTGAATCACGTGATATCCCATTGTCACCACAGATACGCACGGGAAGACATACATCAAGTGTTCTCAAATCTTTAAAGACTCAATCCGATAAGATAACTTCAAAAGGAAAACTCAATCCATTACAAGAGAGTAGAGGGGGAGAAGCAACATAAGATCCAACTATAATAGCAAAGCTCGCGATACATCAAGATCGTGCCAAATCAAGAACGCGCGAGAGAGAGAGATCAAACACATAGCTACTGGTACATACCCTCAGCCCCGAGGGTGAACTACTCCCTCCTCGTCATGGAGAGCGCCGGGATGATGAAGATGGCCACCGGTGAGGGTTCCCCCCTCCGGCAGGGTGCCGGAATGGGCTCCCGAGAGGTTTTTGGTGGCTACAGAGGCTTGCGGCGGCGGAACTCCAGATCTATTCTGTTCGCCGATCGTTTTAGGGTATATGGGTATATATATAGGAGGAAGAAGTACGCCAGGGGAGCCACGAGGGGCCCACGAGGGTGGAGGGCGCGCCCAGGGGGGTGGGCGCGCCCCCCTGCCTCGTGCCTCCCTCGTTGCTTTGTTGACGTGGACTCCAAGTCTCCCTGGTTGCTTTCCTTCCAAAAATAACTTCTCCAGAAGATTTCATTCCGTTTCGACTCCGTTTGATATTCCTTTTCTTCGAAACACAGAAACAAGGGAAAAAACAGGAACTGGCACTGGGCTCTGGGTCAATAGGTTAGTCCCAAAAATAATATAAAAGTGTTTAATAAAGCCTGAAAACATCCAAAACAGATAATATAATAGCATGGAACAATCAAAAATTATAGATACGTTGGAGACGTATCAGGCAGCAGGTGCCAATTTCGGCCCAAACTGGCGAAATTTGGGCTCCTGGGGGCGCGACTGGGCGCTTTTTTTGCGCCGGCGATAAAAAAGGTGCCTTGGGGGCCTGTTGAGGGGGGCGGAGAGATGCTCTTACTGTTGCACTCATGCTCACTTCCTCGCTCGCCCGTTCCCTTATCTGCTCGTTGCTGACGCACTCTATACCAATTAATTTTGGAGACTCTGGATTTCCTTGGCGTACGTATCTGATTCTCTTTTTTCACAAATGCGCATGTTGTGTATGATGGTAGATGTTACATTGGTAACAATTGCCAGGAAATTTGGGATACTTTGGTTGATATGCATGAAGGTACCGAGTCCATCAAGGAATCCAAATTGTATGTGCTTCAAAGTCAACTTGACAAGTTCAAGATGAAGGATGGTGAAGGAGTCACTGAGATGTATTCTAGGCTTGTTCTCATCACAAATGAGATTGCCGTCTTAGGAAGCGAAGAGATGAAAGAGCCTTGGATGGAAAATATAATACTGTGTGCACCTTGATCCAAATGATGCCCAATTACAAAGATCTCAAGCCCACGGAAGTCATTGGTAGAATTGTTGCTCATGAGATTTCACTCAAGGATAAGGAAGAGCTCCACAACAAGTCTAGTGGTGATTACAAAGCTTCAATCGATGCTCCTACAACATCAAGTGGGAAACAAGTTTCCAATGAAGAATTGAGCTTAATGGTGAAGAACTTCAACAAGTTTTACAGAAATAGAAGCAAAGAGAGAAGCTCCAAGTCAAGATCCTACAATGAAAAAATATCTTCTAATCGTGATCGTAATTGCTACAATTGTGGAAGACCCGGGCACTACTCCAATGAGTGTACGACTCCCTACAAGAAAAGAGAAGATTCACCAAAAAGGAAAAGTAAAAGATATGAATCACCACCAAGAGAGAGAAGGAGTAGAGATGATCGTTATGAATGAAGACCCTCTCGTAGAAGCAAGGATTCAGAAAGGAAGGACAAGTCATCAAAGATCTACACAAGACGAAGACATCAGGCTCACGTTGGTGAATGGGTGTCCGGTTCCGACTCCGACAACTACTCCGAGAGAAGCTATCACTCCGACTCCGAATATACTCAAGATGAAGGTGTTGCTGGTCTTGCACTTGTGTCATCCAACTCCTATGACATATTTGACTCACCAAATGAAGGAATTGGAAGATGCTTCATGGCTAAAGGCCATAAGGTATCGCACCCCGAGTATGTTGATTTCAATAGTGATGAAGATGATTTTCTAGGTGATGATGATTTACTTGTTGACAACACTAGTGATGAAAACTATGATGAAATTGCTAGTATTCATGCTAATCAAGATGAAACGAATGACAATGATAAGAAGGAGATTGAGCGCCTAACTAAAGAACTAAACACTCTTAAGTTAGCTCACGAAACAACCCTAGAAGGTCATAGAGAGCTCCTATAAAGACTCATGAGATTCTACGCTTCGAGAAGCTAAATTTTGAGCAAGAGCATGGGTTCCTAAAAGCTATCAATGATGATCTTCGAAAGAAGAGTTCTTCTTATCTCGCCAAACGTCTCCTCTTGTCTACTTATATGCCACAAGTAAAATGTAGCAATAAGAACAAGAAATATTCTTCCTCTAGTAGTAACAATAACCATGTTAAGTCCAACATTGTTGCTTCTAGTAGTTCTCTTGATTCCACTAATGATTCTCTTAGCCAAGTTACCCTTGAGCAAGAAAATAGCTTATTGAAGGGAATTATAGAGAAAGGTGTTTACAAGAGCCTTACCGGAAGTAAGCAATTTAAGGAAATTATACGCAAGCAAGGAAGGCACCGGAAGAATCAATGTGTTGGTTTTGAACAAAAGTTCAATGCCAGTGGAGTTGAGTGGAAAGAAGAACAATACTGCAAGACGAAGTTTTTTCCTCAACAAGAGAAGTATGACCCCACTTCTTTCAAGGGAACACAAGCTCAAGATGATCTTCCACCACAAGACTACAAGCTAAAAGGCAAGGACAAGCTTCAAGAAGAGATTGATTCATTTGAAGAAGCTCCTAAGGCCATGGTCAAGTGGGTTCCCAAGACCACATCAAGTTCTACCTCATCAAGTATGACTACAACTCCAAATTCCCATCAAGTTGATGTGGATCCCAAAGAAGAAGAAACTAGAGTGTTCTTGAGGGTGACTCCACCAACATACTTCACTCACATTCATTTTGGCGAGAACTTATGCAATCAACTTTCATATCTTGCATTAGTTCAAGGAGTCACGAACCCTCTTGTTGATAAGACAAGGGACAAGGTAACCTAATGCTTTCATTGACATCATCATAAGTGTATTTCACTCCATATCTATGGATATCCTTGTATGTTCCTTGTGGGAATAACCCATGTAGGTATTGAAAATGTAGAACACTCTAATGGATTGCTCCAAATGATCTACATCAGCATTGAGCATCCACATCTTCAATATCTACATGAAGTCATCATCGAGAAAACCCAAGGTTAATTCATCCCTCTTAGGGGGGATATCACATCTAGGGGGAGCTTTGCTATAAAAATTGAGCAAAAGCAACTCTAATGTTGTGAACACAACAATGCTTTATGTAAAAGTGGTAACCCCACTTGTGCTTAAACGATGAGTATGACCTACGATCAAATGTTCTCATTTGACTCCTCAGTCAATATAATCATATATAGATGACGTAGTCATCGCCAATTGCTTGATAGATGCTAGAGTGTATGTGCATGCTTTGCCACATGTTCTATTTGCTATCTTATTGTGTGAGCATGTTGGTTGCATCATTTTCTCCATTCGAGGACATCCATTTGTTGTTTTGGTTGTTTGTTTTTTCTTTTGCCAAATGGATGGACAAGAATGCCTAAGTACTCCCTCTAGCTTTCTATGCCTTTTCTCATCTCGAACTCTCTTCATTCTACATCACAAAATTTGCACAAGTCACTTTCGGACCCTCCGGGTGAGGAGCACTCGGAGCCACCGATCCGTCAAGGGCTAACTTCCAAAACCTCTTAATAATTTTCGGTCAGACCAACTCATCCAATTCGGTCTCATCGAAATCAGTAAGTTGATCTAGGTTTTCATCTCGGTGCCACCGATTAGAATGATTCAGTCTCACCGAGTTGCAGAAACTACCAGCAGTTTTGCATCTCGGTGCCACCGAGACGTTCCACTCGGCGCCACCGACAGAGTCTGGGTATATATACCACGACTCGTAGTTTGGAAATTTCTTCAAACACACTCTCGCCCGCGCCTCCCCAGCACTGCCGCTCCTAGGTCTCCGGATCAACGCCGTCTTTGCCAGTGAGCCTCCGCCGCCGTCAACGGGTATCTTCATCGCCGTTGCCGCCGTTGCGATCCGTCACCAAGTTAGGGTATGGATTTGACCCTTTGTGCTATCCTTTACTCCGATTCTTGCACAAAGTATATTGCCTTTATTCTTCCCACGTATGAGATCAATCTATCCGGCAAAGAAATCCTTTAGAATAGATTGGATGCAAAAACTTAGGGCTAGGTTTCCGCAGAACATATCTTGGACCGACCGATCTGAGGATTTCGATCACACCGATTGGCCCTGGCCATTGCACTAAGTACAACTCGGTCTGACCGAAGTGTACTAATCCGTGAGACCGAAATCACTTTCTTTGTGAAACCCTAGCATCTTGCGTAGTCACCGAACTGCATCTCGGTATGACCGAAACTGCATGTTTAGACTCTGTTAGTTCTTCCGTGTCACCCAGTTTGTCAAATAGGTAGCTTCGAAATGCTTTCTGCAGAAAACTAAAGTTAAGTTTTTGTCTCAATTTTTTGCAAAACAAGCTGTATTTTGTGACGCTGGTCTACTCTACCCACACCCATCTATTCACAGGGTCAGTTGCAGCAATGTTAGAAGCTAGTGACAGTCAGAATAAGTTTGAAGAGCATGTCAATCTCAGTCAGGGCACTAGTCCCTCCAGTAGCTATGATGAGGGAAGCAGAAGCACTCCTAGGAACTTGCCTAAGGCAACTACTAGGCAAAGGAAGAAAAGAACTTCTGAGAGTGAAGATGAAGACTTTGTGATTGAGGAGGAAGTGACCTCCAAGAAAAAGGTACTCAAGAAAGAGTATGCTGTTGCTGCTACCACCAAGCCAGGCCTTTCCAAGAAGGGTCCTGCAAAGAGGACTCCAATGTCCAAAGCCGTAGCTTCAACTCAAGAGACAATGCAGTTTACACTTGAGCCTAGAGATGTAACATCCCAAAATACAAAATTTTGGAATGTTATAATAAATAGATAGATTTGATTGATTGTTTGACTGATTGTGTGGAACTGAGTGAAATTCGAAACTTTCTGAAAGTTAAATGAGAGGGAATAAAAGGACTTTCCCAAACTTTCATCTTTGCTTGCTGATCTCCATGAATTCAAATTCTTTTCAAATACAAAACCCTTGAGCGAAGATGATATGACTTCTTCCATTTAATTAAATGAAAGGGTATTTGAAAATATTTGAATTCATAAACTTCATGCAACTTAATGATATTCATGAGAGAAGATAAAATGACTTCTTCAAAACAGATGAAATATGAGTTGGAAGTTTAAAAGGATCAAATTAAAATCCTTTTGATTTTTTTTTCAATTTGGAATTATTTGGGTTTTATTCAAATTACTTTTCTCCACAAATAAAATATATGGAAATTAGGGTAACATGATTCCCTACAACAGAAAATTGGAGAGAAATAAATTTGAAATCATTATGGTATTTTTTAAATGATTTTTATTGGATTTTAGTAGGGCAGTAGCACTCTTTGAATTATTTGAATTTTTTTCGCTTTTATTTGACTTGACAAAAATGTCCACGTTGAAGAAAATCTTTTTCTGAAAATTTTGATATATTATATGCCTATAAAATATTTTTATTTATTTCGTTTTTATTATTTTTGTTTGTCTGAGAAAATGTGAAAAAAAACTTTCTTCGGGCCGGCCCAGCCGAGCTAGGCCACGGCCCAACTTGCCGCCGCCGCCTTCCGCTAGTGCGGGAGACCGCATCCCGCACGTCACCGGAGTCCACCGCGCCGCCGCCTCCTCCGACCCCTGCCGCAAGCCAGCGCCCCTCCCGTGGCCTTTAAAAAGGCGGGCCTTGACCCCCTTTTCTCTCCTCATCCCTAGCCGCCGCACTCCATCGCCGGAGTTAGCCGCCGCCGCCGGAGATCCACGCCGTCGCCCTGCTCCACTCCGTCGCCCCGACCGCTGCCGCCACCACCGCCGTCTCCGTCGCATCGCGCCGCGCCTCTCCGTGCCTTCGCCCGTCGCCGCCGACCCCGGAGCAGCCGGCCCCGTCCGAGGCCGAAGCCGCCGCCGCCGTCTTCCTCCCCGCCGGTGCCGTCAACCGCCGGGGTAAGCCTCGACCGTCCGATCTAGTTTCAACGCCGTAGATTAGATCTGCTAGTTTTTTTTATTGCAAACCGTTTTTCCTTAAGTAGTGAACGTTCGTTGCTTTAGTCTTTGCAGCGAACGGTTTTCGTCAATTAGCGTTCGGCAGCGAACGTTCTTTCTGTAGAGCTTTTCTTTTCTTTTATTTTTCGGCCAGGGACCCGTTTGTGAAAAAATTATTCACAGATTAGTCCCTGATCTTCAATCGGTCACAACTTTTTACTCGTTTATCCAAATCCAACGAAACCAGTGCCCACTTCTTCGTTATGATCTCCTCTATCCAGTAATCCAACTCAAACATGTTTTTGAAATTTTAAAATTTGAATTAGATCAGATTTGAATTTGAATCTTCTTTTGATTGTAACTTGAGTTTCGTAACTCCGATTTAGTTGATTCCTTTTGCAAATTAAATCTCTTGACCTAAACTTTCTGATAAGGCCAAATTCACATAATTTTGGTACTGTTAGAAATTGTTTTAGTTGCAAGAGTTATTTTCTTGGTTTTGATGTTTTCCGAAGTATCTTCTTCGTTCTTTCTGATCTTTTGAGTGATTGCTTATGTGTGGTTACTATTGCTTGCTCACGATAGATTGAACGGAGTATGACGAGTGGAACTATCAGAGTTATGAGTGCGAATCATCTTCATCAACATTGCAGGCAAGTTCACACTTTGATCATATCCCTTTCATACCCAGTTTTTATGCATTAGTTTCACCCTCAAACATTGCATGGTTAGGAATTGATAACATGTGGGTATCGGGAAGTAGTTGATGAGGTAGGAACCTATTGCCCTGCATTCAAACCTTGAGAGTTACTATTACGTTATGCTTATATTGCCATGCTATGCTCGTAGACGTGGATTGGGTTTGAGAGTTTTCCATGACAGATGTGAGATTGTTAATTAATGGTTCAACTTAAGGTGGCTACTTTAATTTACATCTAGGTGGATTGAGGCACCTGGAGAACCCAGTGTTGCCTGTATTTTTGGATATCCCGGAGTACCTGTGTGATCATCCTATGGACCGCCACCCAGACTCAAAGGGATCATAAGATTATTCATGCTAGAAACTTCCGTGTGCAGCCACAAGCCATTATGGGCTCTGGCATAGTTGAGTAAGTTGTGTGAGCTCTTGAAGAGGTGGACTAGCAGATGTAGGGGGATTGTAGGTGTAACGGTCTGCCCGGAGTAGAGAGTAAATGCTTCTGAAAGACTGTGTCTCGATCATCCGTTTCTCAAACACCAAGTAGTGCGAGAAATCCAACGGAGGAGATCGAGTCTTGTGGGGAAAAGTGCGCAAACCTCTGCAGAGTGTACAAACTAATCATGATTAGCCGTGTCCCCGGTTATGGACATCTTGAGTATCTAGTTCCTGGATTATCATGTGTATCTCATCATGTTACTTAATTTAAATTTGATTGGGTTTAATCACGTTCTTAATTGGGATTGAGATGCTGTCAACCATCTCAATGTTTCACAACCACCATGATAGTTAAATAAAATTTATTCCTTTGCAGTAGGGAAAAATTGGCTTTTCGCAAAAACATTATAACCATAGAGCTTTTCCACCAGCCATATATGCATGTAGTGATAGCCTTTGTTCATCATTTCTCTATGGTGTGAATTTGCCAGCATATTCATGTGCTGACCCGTTTTCGGGCTGCAACGTCTCATGTTGCAGGATATCTTACGACGAGTAAGTGATACGTTAGGGTTACGATTTCTACACTCAACTTTGCCGTTGGTGTTGATGGGAATCCACAACCTTGTTACTTCCGCTATTTGGATTGAGGTAATAGTATTTACGTTACTTTATACATGTGATTTACCTCTGTTATAAGTCCTCGAGTACTGTGTGTGTCAGCATACCGATCCAGGGATGACACTTAAGCACAGAGACTTGATCCATTCGGGTCGGGTCGCTACAAGATGGTATCAGAGCACATGTTGACTGTAGGACGTGACCCTAGAAACTGGCAAGCCCATAGGAAGGATTTTCTCTAAAACTTTCTTTTTCAAAAGGATCTTTTACCTCTCTTCTCTTCTGAGCTTATTCAAACATTCCCTTTAAGTGAGACCATACCCCTTTCCCCTTTGGACCACTCGAAGATTCGACTGATGAGACCACTCCAAGAAGTACAAGATATCGGACAACTAAGACCATTTCGGAATGAAGAGGATTTTACCGTACATTATGATAATGGAAACTACAACTGTTGAAGACTCTGAAGACTAGGAGAATTGGAGACTCTGAAGAATTCCCAGATTTTTATGACCTAGGAAGGCTACCCTTATGGAACTTGGCAGACTATGGAAGATGTCAATACCCGAGATCAAGTTGTATCAGAGAAAGACCGGAGCATGGAGAGTTATAAACTCAAAGTTCTGTCAAGGAAAACCCTAAGGCAGGAGATATCAACTATGGAGAGATAGCTCATGGAAATGACAAGAGCAGAAACATGGCTATCCATGATGTTATCGCCCGCTTATGCTATTGTCACCGTGTTGAGTTAAGCATGCATATGCAGGGAAGGATTGGATGGTAGAAGGCTGATGGAGCACCTACCAGCAAGACGAAGTTTTAACCTTAGCTGGTGTATCACCAAGATCTGGAGCATTACATCAGGAAGTTTAAAGATGAACCTTCAGGAAGTAGTATTTGACAAGAAAGCATTTCGTGAAGGACTCATGACCCAGAAGCTGAAAGTAGCCATGATGGAGGAGCAAAACCTCGAGACATCAAAGATTCGTCATGAACTGAAGGACAGTAGGATCATGGTCCATGTCGAGGTTGATGAAACCCAGAAGTTTGGAATGCAACTCCAGAATATTCAAGGACGTCACGATAGACTTTGCGACAACAGAGATGATCTGGCAAAATAACTTGAGAAGGACAAGCACGATGGGAAGAAGCCATCGGACACATGAACAAGACTTGAAGAGTTTGGCGACGTTGAAGATTTGTTGACCTTTAGAAGCCCAAACCCCTATTATATACCTGTGTTAGATGCGACGATTGTGAGCTGTCATTTGTTTGTTGTTTTTCCGACAGCCACAAATAAAACCTGTCTTTTCAAAACTATTGTTTATATTGTGTGCATCCCTCTCTATCTCTCTTATCCCACCCCAAACCCATGGACCCAATAGAGGATGAATGGAGATGAGCTTATATTTTCTGGACCAATGACTCAATTGGAGACGGACCGATGGATTCAGAACATGGTGGATCACATGGAGAATAACCCTATAGCCGGAAAGGATATGACCCAGCATGCTCTTGAGTGCTTTGAAAGAGGTGCCACTACCTGGTAGAGGATGTACCAAAGCATCAATGGATGGCAAGGAGTAACCACTTGGAAGAATTTAAGTGGACTTTGCCAAAGTCTTGGCTTGTGTCCCAGAAATTGAGGCCTTATGGAAAGGATATGAAGAAACCTTGTGCATACAAGCTTTGTGGAGAAATAGGACACAACCATAAAGAAAACAAGGACGAATACCCTCATAAGCGGAGGATTGCCAAAGGAGTTAGCCGAGGATCTCAGGGAACTTCGGTTGGAGATTGTTCCCAAAGGTTTTGTTGCAGCAATGGAAGTTCAGTCTACATTGTTGGGAAAGATCCGTGAAGCTCAGAAGGATGACAAAGAGATTGCTGAGATAAAAGTGAGAATGAGCAAAGGAAAGGCCAAGGATTTTCGTAAGGATGAGCACGACACCTTATGGTTCGAGGACCGTGTATATGTGCCCAATAATGCAAAGATCAGGAAGTTAATACTTCAGGAGGCTCATGACTCACCATACTCGATTCGCCCTGGAAACACCAAGATGTATTTGGATTTGAAGGAGCGTTTATGGTGGACTGGTATGGAGAAGGATATTGCGGAGTATGTAGTCGTAGGTGATGTATGCCAGAGAGTAAAGGCAGAGCATCAGAAGCCAGCCGGATTACTACAGCCTATGCCGATACCCGAATGGAAGTGGGATAAGCTTGGCATGGATTTCATTACCGGATTTCCCAGAACCCGATCGGGATATGATTCTATCTGGGTAGTAGTTGATTCGCTTGACCAAAGTGGCTCACTTTATCCCAGTAAAAACCACCTATACAAGTGCGAAGTTGGCCAAGATATATATGACCAGGATCGTATGTCTGCATGGAGTTCCGAGGACCATCGTATCAGATAGAGGAACACAGTTTACCTCAAAGTTTTGGAATCAGCTGCACCAGACTTTGGGTACTAGGCTAGAGTTCAATACAGCCTTTCATCCGCAGACAGATGGATAGACCGAGAGAGTCAATCAGATTCTGGAGGACATGTTGAGAGCGTGTGCGCTAGATTATGGATCTAGTAGGGATGATAATCTACCTTACGCGGAGTTCCCATACAACAACAGTTACCAAGCCAGTTTGAAGATGGCCCCTTTTGAAGCTTTGTATGGGAGAAGGAGCCAGACACCGTTGATGTGGGATGAAGTTGGAGACCGTCATTTGTTTGGACCAAATGTGATCAAGGAGTCAGAAGAGAATGTTAAGTTGATTCAAGATAGACTGAAGGTAGCTCAGTCCAGGCAGAAGAGTTATGCAGACTCAAAAACGCAAGGAGGTAGTCTATGAAATTGGAGACAGAGCATGTCTTCGTGTGTCCCCTCTGCGAGGAGTTAAACGATTTGGAGTTAAGGGAAAGTTAGCCCCAAGATTTGTAGGACCATACTGAGTTTTGGAGCGTATGGGAGAAGTGGCCAACAAGTTGGAGTCACCCGAAGGACTGTCAGGAGTTCATGATGTGTTTCATGTTTCCTAGTTGAAGAAGTGCCATGCAGAGATGGCCAATATTACTCTGTGAGGAGATCTGACCCATGGATAAGATAATGATGTTCCACGAAGTGAAGTATGGACTTCATAAGTATAAGTTTTTATCTCGGTATATGGGATATCCCACGAGGATGAAGAGATGAAGTACTATGGGATATAAAGGAGATATGATGTTGGTAATATGGAACAATTGTAACTCCAGGATGATTCCGAGTAATCACGTCTTAGTTTGGTGCTAATAGAAGGAAGAGAGACAATACAATTGGATGTATTTTAAGTATGCTAGGAAGCTGGAAGTTGGATGTTGGATTAAAGATCAGTTGCCCCAAGGATGAGTTCAAGGTTTGCAAGTGATGAGATGGGCCATAACCCACAGGCCCCATGACCTGCCAAGAAGCAAGCACATTTTTGCTGAAGGAAAAACCCTGGAAGAAGTTACGATTTTGTCAACAGACGATTTTATAGGAGTAACGCAAAACCTGAGAGTTGTGAAGAAACGATAGATGTTTGTTTGGCTTGCAGAATCAATGGATTTTTCCGAACTTGGTTCGTCGACAAGAGAAATTCTGCAATGCTTGTGAGGATGACCGAGTGTTAGAATGCGAGATTCACTAAACCGTATACAGGGTAATGATTTGGGTGCGGGATGGATTGATCACCATACCGACTTACTCTTATTATTCGCCTTGCTATGTGGGATTGTAAATCTGAGTGACTTACCTATAGTAGAGAGACGACGATATTAAACCCTGTTTAAACCTTAGAATGGTATAAGTATTTTTCCCTTGTACAAGGCAGTTGTTGCCAACCGTAGGTTGTACGGTGAGGTTCAACCCCGACCAATTTCCTGCAGGAGAAACCATAAATTGATGACCCCCAAGAGATATCGATAGTTGTTTAGTATTGGCGCCAGACCCGTCAGCTAAGACGACCCGGTCACAGAAGAACTGTACCAAGATGAAAGGACAGAAGAATTGAGGAAAAGGTTATGCCGCTACCCAAAGAGCCAAAGAAGGAATTTTCCTGAAAATTTGAGAAGACCGGCCCCGTCAAGAATAAGGATGGAGTATATGAGTACTGATGGGACCATGACAATGTTTCTAAGGGTGGTAGCACCCCAGACCCCCTGTGATGATCGATGGATTTTGAGAAGACCCCAAACCTAACCTTTTTCTTTCTAGCCTCTCCGAATCTCGAGGACGAGATTCATTTTAAGGGTGGTAGGTTTGTAACATCCCAAAATTCTAAATTTTGGAATGTCATAATAAATAGATAGATTTGATTGATTGTGTGGAACTGAGTGAAATTCGAAACTTTCTGAAAGTTAAATGAGAGGGAATAAAAGGACTTTCCCAAACTTTCATCTTTGCTTGCTGATCTCCATGAATTCAAATTCTTTTCAAATACAAAACCCTTGAGCGAAGATGATATGACTTCTTCCATTTAATTAAATGAAAGGGTATTTGAAAATATTTGAATTTCATTTGGAAATATTTCAATTCATAAACTTCATGCAACACAATGATTTTCATGAGAGAAGATAAAATGACTTCTTCAAAACAGATGAAATATGAGTTGGAAGTTTAAAAGGATCAAATTAAAATCCTTTTGATTTTTTTTCAATTTGGAATTATTTGGGTTTTATTCAAATTATTTTTCTCCAAAAATAAAATATATGGAAATTAGGGTAACATGATTCCCTACAACAGAAAATTGGAGAGAAATAAATTTGAAATCATTATGGTATTTTTAAAAGGATTTTTTATTGGATTTTAGTAGGGTAGTAGCACTCATTGAATTATTTGAATTTTTTCCGATTTTATTTGACTTGACAAAAATGTCCACGTTGAAGAAAATCTTTTTATGAAATTTTTGATATATTATATGCCTATATAATATTTTTATTTATTTTGTTTTTATTATTTTTGTTTGTGTGAGAAAATGTTAAAAAAAACTTTCTTCGGGCCGGCTCAGCCGAGCTAGGCCACGCCCAACTCGCCGCCGCCGCCTTCCCCGAGTGCGGGAGACCGCATCCCGCATGTCGCCAGAGTCCGCCGCGCCGCCGCCTCCTCCGACCCCTGCCGCAAGCCAGCGCCCCTCCCGTGGCCTTTAAAAAGGCGGGCCCCGACCCCGACCCCCTTTTCTCTCCTCCTCCCTAGCGGCCGCACTCCATCGCCGGAGTTAGCCGCCACCGCCGGAGATCCACGCCGTCACCCCGCTCCACTCCGTCACCCCGCTCCACTCCGTCACCCCGACCGCTGCCGCCACCACCGCCGTCACCGTCGCATCGCGCCGCGCCTCCCCGTGCCTTCGCCCGTCGCCGCCGACCCCGGAGCAACCGGCCCCGTCCGAGGTCGAAACCTCCGCCGCCGTCTTCCACCCCGCCGGCGCCGTCAACCGCCGGGGTAAGCCTCGACCGTCCGATCTAGTTTCAACGTTGTAGATTAGATCTGCTAGTTTTTTTATTGCAAACCGTTTTTCCTTAAGTAGTGAACGTTCGTTGCTTTAGTCTTTGCAGCGAACGGTTTTCGTCAATTAGCGTTCGACAGCGAACGTTCTTTCTGTAGAGTTTTTCTTTTTCTTTTATTTTTCGGCTAGGGACCCGTTTGTGAAAAATTTATTCATAGATTAGTCCCTGATCTTCACTCGGTCACAACTTTTTACTCGTTTATCCAAATCCAACGAAACCAACGCCCACTTCTTCGTTATGATCTCCTCTATCCAGTAATCCAACTCAAACATGTTTTTGAAATTTTAAAATTTGAATTAGATCAGATTTGAATTTGAATCATCTTTTGATCGTAACTTGAGTTTCGTAACTCCGATTTAGTTGATTCTTTTTGCAAATTAAAGCTCTTGACCTAAACTTTCTGATAAGGCCAAATTCACATAATTTTGATACTGTTATAAATTGTTTTATGTTGCAAGAGTTATTTTCTTGGTTTTGATGTTTTCCGAAGTATCTTCTTCGTTCTTTCTGATCTTTTGAGTGATTGCTTATGTGTGGTTACTATTGCTTGCTCACGATAGATTGAACGGAGTGTGATGAGTAGAACTATCAGAGTTATGAGTGCGAATCATCTTCATCAACATTGCAGGCAAGTTCACACTTTGATCATATCCCTTTCATACCCAGTTTTTATGCATTAGTTTCACCCTCAAACATTGCATGGTTAGGAATTGATAACATGTGGGTATCGGGAAGTAGTTGATGAGGTAGGAACCTATTGCCCTGCATTCAAACCTTGGGAGTTACTATTACGTTATGCTTATATTGCCATGCTATGCTCGTAGACGTGGATTGGGTTTGAGAGTTTTCCATGACAGATGTGAGATTGTTAATTAATGGTTCAACTTAAGGTGGCTACTTTAATTTACATCTAGGTGGATTGAGGCACCTGGAGAACCCA
Organism: Triticum aestivum; assembly: GCF_018294505.1. Taxonomy (NCBI): domain Eukaryota; kingdom Viridiplantae; phylum Streptophyta; class Magnoliopsida; order Poales; family Poaceae; genus Triticum; species Triticum aestivum. Next base: position 492,271,768 of record NC_057799.1, on the reverse strand, counting down.
GTGTTGCCTGTATTTTTGGATATCCCGGAGTACCCGTGTGATCATCCTATGGACCGCCACCCAGACTCAAAGGGATCATAAGATTATTCATGCTAGAAACTTCCGTGTGCAGCCACAAGCCATTATGGGCTCTAGCATAGTTGAGTAAGTTGTGTGAGCTCTTGAAGAGGTGGACTAGCAGATGTAGGGGGATTGTAGGTGTAACGGTGTGCCCAGAGTAGAGAGTAAATGCTTCTGAAAGACTGTGTCTCGATCATCCGTTTCTCAAACACCAAGTAGTGCGAGAAATCCAACGGAGGAGATCGAGTCTTGTGGGGAAAAGTGCGCAAACCTCTGCAGAGTGTACAAACTAATCATGATTAGCCGTGTCCCCAGTTATGGACATCTTGAGTATCTAGTTCCTGGATTATCATGTGTATCTCATCATGTTACTTAATTTAAATTTGATTTGGGTTTAATCACGTTCTTAATTGGGATTGAGATGCTGTAAACCATCTCAATGTTTAACAACCACCATGATAGTTAAATAAAATTTATTCCTTTGCAGTAGGGAAAAATTGGCTTTTCGCAAAAACATTATAACCATAGAGCTTTTCCACCAGCCATATATGCATGTAGTGATAGCCTTTGTTCATCATTTCTCTATGGTGTGAATTTGCTAGCATATTCCATGTGGTGACCCATTTTCGGGCTGCAACGTTTCATGTTGCAGGATATCTTACGACGAGTAAGTGATATGTTAGGGTTACGATTTCTACACTCAACTTTGCCGTTGGTGTTGATTGGAATCCACAACCTTGTTACTTACGCTATTTGGATTGCGGTAATAGTATTTACGTTACTTTATACATGTGATTTACCTCTGTTATAAATCCTCGAGTACTGTGTGTGTCAGCATACCGATCCAGGGATGACACTTAAGCACAGAGACTTGATCCATTCAGGTCGGGTCGCTACAAGAGAGGATGAAGAAGCTGCTACTGGTGGAAAGAAGAGGAATGAAAGCGTCAGAAAGGCCATTTCTAGAGTGATTGGAAGGCCATCCATGATGAAGGATGAGGAAGAAGAAGAATAGGAGGAGGAAGAGCCTGCTGCATCTCCTGCCAAGACACAGAAGCTGATGGCAGATGCTACCAAGACTGAGGCTACTCCTTCAAAGCCCAAGTCTGCCCCCAATCCCTCAGCCCAGCTCAAGCACCCAAGTCAACAGCTCCAAAGAGATCAACAAGGAATATCTCAGCTGCACAGAAGAATAAGGCCCGAGTGCCTGAAGTTCAGGAAGATGATGAGCCACTAGTGCATAGGAAACTGAAGCCCAAGATCCCAGATCATAATGATCATCCTATGGCAGAGAATATGAAGTTGAGAAAGGATCATGGTTTGAGACTGTGGAGGCAGAATGATCCTTATGCCACAAGGAGAAGGACTGTTGTGGACTATCGTTTTCATACCAGAGAACAACAGGACTTCTCTGAGACTGTCTTGTTGCACAAGAAGCCCATAGTCTGATTGGGATTACATTAATGGCAATGAAGATTATTTTCCCCATGTGCATGAGAGCTTCAGGATGAATGGTGTTGACAAGTTTGTTGGTCAGAAGTTGACAAAGTGGAACGATGAGATGATCATGCAGTTCTACGCCACAACCCACTTCTACCCTGATGGTAAGATAGTGTGGATGACTGAGGGAACCAGATATCAGTCAACGATCTCTGAGTGGGCCAAGCTGATCAATGCCCCCAAGGTAGAAGAAAATGATCTTGATGTGTATGGCAAGCCTAGGAAGGATCACAACTCCATGGATAACATGTACAAGCCCATTCCAGATGCAGCTTTGAAGACACACAAGCTTGGATCTATTTATTATCTGCTTGCTGGATTGACCACGATGAACACTATCTTGAGGCACACTTTGTTGCCCAAGTCCGGAGATCATAGGATGATACGTGGTCACTCCATCAATTTGCTTCATTTGTTTGATGTTGAGACAGTGAAGAGGACAACAACCGACCAGAAGAGGTCCTATGGATATGCCCCACACATCCAGGCATTGATCAATTCCAAGGTGGGAACACTACAAAAAAAATACACTTCCGTGATGATATGTGTTTGTCACAGTAGGTCACGTTTTCTGTCATCCATGTACATCCATGACGATTTTATGAGAGAATCAAGATAGTCATACCTGTGCTGTCGTAGAAGTGTTCCATGACATTACCAAAATTATCATCACGGAAGTGTCCACTTCCATGACGATAAATCGTGTGTCATGGAAGTGCTTTCGTCAAGGGTGATCGACACGTGGCATCCACCGTAATGGCTCGCCGCTAAGCTATCGGGTCCGGTTTTGGATCCAATAACCCGTTAACAGCCCGGACCAATGAGGATTTTCCATGTGTAAAATTGTCATTGGCCGGAGGACACGTGTTGGCTCACTGTTGGGACAGATGTCATCCATTCATTGGACAGGAGGCACCTATGATAGGTCGACACATGGCACGGCCCAACAGAGGCCCATTCCGGTGAAAAGGCCGGCCCGTTTGACTTGGTCAAAAGGTAACGGGTCGGCCCACGGAAAGCCTGTTCGTATATAGCCCATTTACGGCTCGCTAACTCACAGCCATTACAGCCTATCGGAATTAAGCCTAGTAGCTTCATCTGGGCCGTCCAATATGATTCCAGCCCGTTGTAACTTCCGGCCCATGTATGGCCCATGATGTCTTTCAGCCCATACGAGGCCATTTGTAACTCTTGGCCCATTAACGGCCCGTGGTGAATCTGGCCCGCAATGAATAGTGTATCGCTTCATACCCATTAACGGCCCATTATTCAATCGGCCCGTTACTGGCCTTTTCTGCTTGTGGGCCAAATTCAGCCCGTGGTTACAATCGGCCCGTTTGCGGCCCGTTAATCCGTTGAGCCATTTTCATAGCGTCATCAAATACGACCGATTAATGATGGCCCGTTATTGTCGGCCCATGAACGGACGATTCCAAATCTACCCCGTTTACGGCCCATAACGCGGTCTGTTATTGGCCCAAGTTTGGCCGATCGATCATACGGCCCGTAGAAGGCCCATTGATGATACGGCCTGTAGAAGGCCCATTGTTTCTACGGCTCTTAGAAGGCCCATTGTTTCTACGGCCCGTAGGAGGCCCATGGTAACTACAGTAAATATGTAGCCCATGGTTATTGTGGCCTAGTTTAAAAAAATAGGTTATTGCAGCCAAACCGCGGAAAAAGAACTGCACTGACTACAAGCAAACAAATAAACAAGACAACAAGGAAATAAATAAGCAAGCAACTTACGCTAGGCTATCATGGCTATTACATATATTACATCCACTGGGCATCAAAGTTCACCACCACTGCAAATATAGGGAACAAAGCAGCATATCATATACACTGGTTGGCAAAGTTGGCGACCAGTGCAAATAAACGCCGCAACAAAACAAGTCCAGAACTGAAACCACTTCAGAAGATCTCAAGAAACAATATCATGGGTACCCATAATGCTGGCAAGATGCTTAGCAAGCTTATTAACTTTCTCTTGTTTAGCGCTTAAATCCTCAAGCGCTTGCTGTTGCACCAGAAAGTATGCATCTGAATAATGTAGGGACTTCCTCAGTCCTTCAGCTTCCTGTCGCAGGACATCTGATCGATGTCTTTCAACTTGAAGTTGAGACTCAAGAAGACGTACTGATTCAGGCAGCGAGTTCCAAGAGCTTGTGCCAGCAGTAGTGGCCAGTAACTCAAACACTACATCAAGACATGACTTTTGGGTTCTCTCACTGTCGTCAAGATAGTTTTTATCAGCTTTCTTGGAGACCAACAGGGTTGTCTCACTATCTTGAACCTTATCTGCACTACTTCCTTTACCATTGCATAACGGGTACTGTTCTCCAATATTTTGTCCGCATTCCAAAAGAGAAACAAGCAGACACATCACAGGTTTACCATGTTGTATATGAAACTCATTTTGGTAAATTAGTTCAGTAGTAAAGTGGACAGGATAACAACATGAAACAAACATATATCTATGTACCATGGTCACTTTATGGTCTATATCATTCTAGTTTTTGTTGCCAAATCAAGATAGAGACACAGTTCAAATAATATTTGTTCAAGACAAAGCAGAATAGACAGAATATAAGTGTGCGAAACTATAGAGCAATAACAACACTTGTAATGTGCATGACATGAGAACATAACTGTTTATTCAATTGAAACTGAAATCAACATAGAGCAAGTTACAACAGCAAACCAGTTAAAGAAACAGGTTTAAAACATACCTGTTGCACCATTGGAGTTTCAATTCCATCCTTCAAATTTGAAAATAGTTGGTATGAGTAAATACAGTGATGCAAGAGCAAAGGAGTATGAACCATAGCTACAGAACCTGACCTGAGAACAATTCTTCTTCTCCTTTAAGCGTTGAGTTGGGATTCAGAGTGGTGGTCTCGTGCTTTGGGCACTGCAGTTCCCTTACTAACTGCTCGTGTTTGGGTGCTCTGTGGTGGAGACGGTGCTGTGTCAACTGGAACAGGGTTACTATCTGCTGGGGTTGGGGTTAGAAGGGGTGTAGCTGGTTCTCTGTCCAACTGGGTAGGGGTACAATCTGCGAGAGTCTGTGTTATGTGTGGTGGGGCTGGTTCTTCGGCAAGTACAACCTTGGTTCTATCTGCATCAACTGGTAGCACTATCTTTTCTAAAGACCGTGTTGTTACTCCCTTAGATACTGCCATCACCCTCTCCAATTCAAATGGCTAATAAACAAGAAAAGTAATTGAATGTACAGACATTGTATGATAGACAGGTGCAATGGATAGTGGGGAATAAAAGAGGGCATGAAATAATTCACATTTATGTTGTCTAACCAAACAGGATAGCATGACACAATTTCACATATATGATGGCTAACTAAACAGGATAGCATGACACAATTTCACATTATGATGGCTAACTAAAAAAGATGGAAAGACATAGTTCAAAATATGATGACTATGTAAACAGGATGACATGATATAACTATATAATGTGTTTATTAAATAGGTTGGCATGCCATAATTCACATACATGCCGCCTATGGAAACATGATAGCATGATATAATTCATGGATAGAATGACATAATTCAAAATATGATGACTGTAAACACTAAACAGGATGAGATGATATAACTATATGATGTCTTTATTAAATGGGTTGCCATGCCATAATTCAGATAGATGTTGTGTATGTAAACATGATGGCATGATATAATTCAAATATATGATTTATATAGTAAGCAAGTAAGCAGATGGCAATCCATATATGATGTAAAAACTAAGCAATGCAAGACAACATGCATGACATGGGTAATATAACCCTGCCAAGTTTGAGCATAGACCTCAGGGGGAAATAGGACTGGTCATCAGTCTCTGAATCCTCCTCTGAGGAGCTCTCTGTAACCAGCAAGATGTCTGCTTCAGCAGGTAGCATTGTCTGCTCTGAATACCTTGTTTTCACTCCAGATACTTCCATCACCGCTTCAAATGGCTGAAGCACAGGAAGAGTAGTTGAATATACAAACGTTGTCGACAAATGGAACACGTAATACAAAAAAATGATAGCATGATATAATTCACATACATGATGATTGGCTAAACAACATGGCATTGCATAATTCAAATATATAATGCCTTTGCAACAAGATAGCATTGCATAATTCACATATATAATGTCTTGCAATAGGATGGCAATGCATAATTCACATATATGGTAATTAGACACTAAACAGGTGGCATTCACACAAAGCATGTCTAAACTAATCAAATGTCATAGCAATGCAAGACACCATATGCATGATATGAGACCCTGCCAAGTTAGAGCATACACCTCGGGGGGGGGGGAGAAATAGGACTGGTCCTCTGTCTCTGAATCCTCCTTTGAGGAGCTATTCGTAACCAGCGAGATATGCGCTTCGTCAGATAGCATAGTCTGCTCTGAAGACCTTGTTTTCACTCCAGAGCTTTCCATCACCGTGTCAAATGGCTGATGCACACGAAGAGTTGTTGAATGTACTAACATTGTTGACAAATGTAATACGTAACGAAAAAAGGATGAACTGATATAATTCACATATAAGATGACTGGCTAAGCAGGATGGCATTATAAAATTCACATATATGATGCCTGGCTAAACAAGATGGCGGTGCATAATTCACTTAAACGATGAATAAGCTAAACAGATGGCATTCATACAAAGCATGTCTAAACTAAGCAGATGACATATTTGATGTATAAAGTAAGCAATGCAAGGCACCATATGCATGATATAACCAACATCAGCATGCCAAGTTAGAGCGAAGACCTCAGGGGGTAAATAGGAGTGGTCTTCTCCTTCTGAATCCCCCTCAGAACAGATATCTTCCTCTCGATTACAATCCGAAATGGGTGGAGGGGGGCTGCCTTTGCGCCTACCATGGAGCGACGTCTGCACGAAATTTTATTGCCACGCAAGGATCGTCTCTTTTGCTCTATATGTTCAGTTCCATTTGTACAATAACTGACATGCATAGGAATAAAACATAGTGAGATTATGTAAGGAGTGCATGCAGAAATCCAGAGTGATGGTAGCAACCTATGGATAGACCCAAAACCAATGATAGCAGGCAGATAATGGCTTCAGTTAAAAAATACAGATAATGGCTTCTTTACTGTTTGTTTCCCACCCAACATGAAACTCATAGTAGACACCAGAGATTAACCAGATAGTAGATAGATACTATTGATTGCGGCCTCGATATGTACCCCACAACCATTTAAAAACTCAAGTTTGACCATTAGTTTGGAGCTGACTCAGAGTCTAATCGGTGAACAGGATGATAAAGTAGCATGTAATATTAAGCGATGCATAACGTAAGCAGACACAAGAGTGCGACCTCTCTTGCGGACCCGTGTAGTCCTCAAGGTCATCTGCTCGGTCGATGATGGTAATGCAGTTGTAATGGCTGCCAGCGGCGGGGAAGAAGATCTGAGGCGACGTAAGACAGTCTGGAGGCCGGATCCCTGCTGTGCTGGACCCTTCTGTCGTTGGAGCAGCTGGGCTGGGGTGGGCGCAGCAGGAGCGGGACAAACCACACAAGGTTTTCTTTGACAACTATCTGTAAGAGAAGTAATTTTGTAAGGGCTCGTTTGAATTGGAGGATTCTAACAACGCATGGATAGAAATTACACAATAATAGGATAGGAATGCAGATGCAAAACAGAGAATTTAAAAACACATGATTTCTGTGGGTGTTTGGTTCACAAGAATTGGAAGATCACATGATGCAAAGAAGCATGGTGAGATTAAGTCAAACCACAAGAAAATGTACGGTTATAATGCTATTATGCTACTATCTCTTAGTCTTGTGCTTCATTAATAGGAATTTGAAAAGGAGGACAAGTGGATATTAAAATTCCTACGTTTTTTTCAAGGCGACACTAAAGGAACAAATCCTATAGTTTTCCTTTGCTCCATTCCTTTGAACCAAATACATGAATAGTAGTACCATAGGAAACTTTCCAATTCCTATGTTTTTCCTTCACTTTTCCTTTCAAGCACTGGTGATTCTAGTAGGCGGGCTTGAGCAAGGAAAAGCCTACACTCAAAAAATGTTTTTTTGCTACTTCTACTACTTTGGACCCAAGTCACTGCCCTACTAGCTCAACTCCCAGGCCCATCGACAAATGCACAGCCCAAACGCGCAGAGATAAATAACGATGGCGTTCAAGAGAGTCCATCATGGATAGCTAAGTTGCCTGGTACCTCATTGCTTGTCATATAGTAGGAGAAACTAATCGTATTTCACGTTACTACGTGTGCTCAGTGGACAATATATATAACATGTAGAGTAAACAAGAGATGCAACAAGTGTACAACCTCTTTGGCGAAGCCATGTCGATCTCAGCGTGATTGGGTTGGTCGGTGAGGATGATCCGTCTGACTTGGCTGTCGGAGGAGGGGAAGAAGATCTTAAGCATCTTGAGATGGAGCCCGGGGTAGTGCTCCGCTGTGATGGAGGGTTTCGTCATTGGAGCAGCTCCGGTGAGTTGTACGACGCCGAGGCTGAAGTAGGACAGGAGAGACAATGTTAACCTGAGTGGAATTCTAATAACATCTCCAATAGATGACGTAAAATACATAATCACAAAGTGCTAGATGTAAAATACATAAGCCACTCATCTCTAAACTTAACTGTCAAAACTGAATTTGACTGTCGAAACTGAACTTAACTGTCGAAACTGAATTTTGCTGTCAAAACTGAATTTTACTGTCGAAACTGAACGCACTAGTAGCAGAAAAGCAGTAGTAGCAGCAGCAACGCGTGTGAGAGCCGGGACAGCTGGTCATGTAGTAGCATCAGGTGAGGCTACATGTCAGTCGACTGAATTTTTCATCTCTGGTCAGTCAATTTTCCAGCCGTTGGATACGAAATCAAGGGCCTGCAATTCATCTTCAACCTCCACCCCCTAAGCTGCCAGCCACCACCGGCCAAACCGCCGCCACCCGCGGCCGGTGGTGCGCCGCCCCGCCCGCCCCGAAACCACTCCCCACCGCCGGTCCGCCGCCGCCCCGGCCATCCCTCTAGGCCCCCCCCCCCGTGCCGAGCTTTTTCTCCGGCGATCCCCACGCCACCGCCCCACCACCGGCGGCGACCACAGACCCCCACCCTGAACCCTAAGATAGATAGTGGGGTACCTCTCCTGCGAGCCCCCTCCCCGCTGCGGCTGGTTCTTCCTTAACTCCGGTGAACCCCCCACCCCCTGAAAATCGACTGACCCAAAAGTCGATTCAGTCGACTGAAGTGTAGCTAAATCAGAGCAACATCGCAAGCAAGAGCAAGAGCGAGAGCAGTAGCGCGAGCAATAGCCAGAGCAGACCAAGCAGGGGACCGAGAGCAAGAGCAGAGCAGCAGCGCGAGCGAGAGCTAAAGCAGCAGCAGCTCCTACTGATGTGGACTCGCCGCCGAGGGAGCGACGCCGTGGAGGAAGTGGCCGGCGACGCCGCCGTGGATGGAGTCGCACCGTGTCGGATCGGGATCGAGCGCCGGCAGCACCGTGAGATCGAATCAAGAAGAAAATGTGGCGATTAGTGTACAACCTCTTTGGTGGCGCCAATTAGGCCTCAGCTTCATCCGAGGAAACGGTGATGATGATGCTCTTCCGGTGGTGCAGGTGAAGACGGTGGTGTGGGAATGGAGGTGGCGCGAAAGGCGAGGGGAACGTCGGGCAGCTCCTTGGAGGTGGAGGAGGGGGTGGCTGAACCGGCGGGACGACGAGATCGACGACGGATCCTCATCTGGTATGGTGGATGAGGGACGTCGAGGTGTTCCTGTGGATGACGTCGTCGGGGAAGAGGCTCCCGCTGGGTGGCGGATGGAGGAGGGTGTGGGGCTTCGCGGGTTTTCACGGCCTTGGTGTACGAATGGGTGGGCGGATGGGACGGGAGTGGGAACCATGGCTTAGGGACGCGCTTGTCCGAAATGTGGGGTAAGTTACGAAAGTACCCCCACCGATTTGAGCTAGGCAGTTCTTTCGGTTCAGGGGTATCACGAGCATTTCGCGTGTCGGGATTTCACAAGAGGTGGGAGTTTTCGCGTGCGTTGTAATTTTGGAATAGCAAGGCGCGGGTTGAGATGGAGGGAGTTGTCGGAGCACAACGAGACAAAGATATATCTGAAATATTTCGGGGTAACAAGGCGCGGGTTGAAATTTCCGGACAAGCCTAACATGTACTGTACCAAATCAATTCGCACTTCCGCCGATCAAAAAACAAAAAGAAATCAATTCGCAACACACAAGAGAGTCTAGTCCCGTGTACTGTACCAAATCAATTCGCACTACAAATGTCATTCAAAACTTTGAATTCATGTTATGTTCAATTAAAATATTTCTCTATGTGTATAATGCATGCAACCTGCTACTCAAATGAACGTTTTAGTGCATTCCAAACGTATATACTACCGCTTCAAAATGAACTAAATTTGAATGTGTTTCTCTATTTGAATAAGATCTACAATAATGATTGTTGTGAAGTCAAACCATTTGAATTCGTTTCTCTATTTTAATAAGATCTACAATCATCATTATTGTCAAGTTAAACCACCGTTTGTGTATTATCTTCACATCACACCACATGATTACTCTCGAGTTAGATAGGAACTATGTGTACTATATGAACTCGAACTCGATTTTTTGAATCTACTTTATGTTGATTTCAAATCACAGTACATTTCAAGCTCTAGCTAGATCTTCATAATCTAAACCATGTCTCATATGTATAATGTGTTTATCACATAATGTATGGTGCCCCGCCCCCTACGCCTACAAGTATTTAGATGTGAGTTGCAAACACCACACATTAGCACAAATTCAAATAAAATGTGAGATTGTTCGATATATAGTATTTTTTAGATTGTTCGATATTTAGTTGTAAGCTGCAAATGCCACACATTATCACAAATTCAAATAAAATGTGAGATTGTTCGATGTATATTATGGTTTAGATTGTTCGACATTTAGCTGTGAGTTGCAAACGCCAAGCATTATCACATTATGGTATAACATGTGCAAAACCACAGCACGCGTATCACCGCTATATTCATGCATGCATATGTTTATAACACTATGATCTCCTATTCAAATATATGAATCCTCTTTCATATCAAATTATGATCTTTATTAGTCTCTTACACCCACACAATCCTCTAACCTTTGTAGCTAGCACTAACTTCCTCTCGTGCATGCACACGCCCTCCTCGCCCTCCCCCTCCATCAGCATTCTATCCATCGCACACATTCATTTTTTTCTTTAGGTTGTTCTCCCACGGTCTCCACAACTCCTTTCCAACACACACCTATAGGATCGAAAGTATGTCTGGAGGGGGGGATTAGACTACTTGACTTAATAAAAATCTATCCTTTTCCCAATTTTAAGTCTTGGCAGATTTTAGCAACTTAGCACAAGTCAAGCAATCAACCTACACATGCAAGTCTAAGAGTATAGCAGCGGAATGTAAAACATTTGCATATGAAGGTAAAGGGAAGAGTTTGGAAGGAGCAAACGCCATGTAGACACGGAGATTTTTGGCGTGGTTCCGATAGGTGGTGCTATTGTACATCCACGTTGATGGAGACTTCAACCCACGACGGGTAATGGTTGCGCGAGTCCACGACGGGCTCCACCCACGAAGGGTCCACGAAGAAGCAACCTTGTCTATCCCACCAGGGCCATCGCCCACGAAGGACTTGCCTCACTAGGGTAGATCTTCACGAAGTAGGCGATCTCCTTGCCCGTACAAACTCCTTGGTTCAACTCCACAATCTTTACGGAGGCTTCCAAGTAACACCTAACCAATCTAGGAGACACCACTCTCCAAAAGGTAATAGATGGTGTGTTGATGATGAACTCCTTGCTCTTGTGCTTCAAATGATAGTCTCCCCAACACTCTACTCTCTCTCACAGATTTGGATTTGGTGAAAAGATGATTTGAGTGGAAAGCAACTTGGAGAAGGCTAGAGATCAATATTCATGTGGTCGGAATGGAATATCTTGGTCTCAACACATGTGTAGGTGGTTCTCTCTCAGAAAATGTATGCTGGAAGTGTAGGTAATTTGTGATGGATCTCTCCATGAATGAAGAGTGGGTGGAGGGGTATTTATAGCCTCCACACAAAATCTAACCGTTACACACAATTTACAAAACTCGGTCAGACCAATTTAGTTCAAAATGTGAACGTTAGGCTTTTCCGTGGGATAGACATGTCAACTCGGTGGGACCGATTTCATTTGGGTTAGGGCATAACGTAATATCGGTGAGACCGATTACACAAACTCGGTGGGACCGATTTTGGTAATAAGCTAACCAGAGAGTTGGGCAGGCAAACTCGGTGGGACCGAATCGCTCATTTCGGTGAGACCGAAACGTTACGAAAGGGAAACATAGAGTTTGCATTGCGAACTCGGTGACACCGATCATTCATCTCGATATGACCGAAATGTTACGAAGGGAAACAGAGAGTTTGCAATCCCAACTCGGTGAGACCGAAGTGACTAGGATTTCTGGCAGTGGCTATGTCAAATGAACTCGGTGGCGCCGGATGGATCAAATCGGTGGGGCCGAGTTTGACTTTTTGTTTGGGACATATGTGGATATGAGAAAGTGGTTGAGGGCTTTTGGAGCATATCACTAAGCATTTTGAGCAAGCAAGCCATTAAGAAACACCTCATCCCCTTTTAATAGTATTGGCTTTTCCTATGGACTCAATGTGATCTTGGATCACTAAAATGAAAATGTAGTCTCCTGAGCTTGAGCCAATATGTGTCCTTAGCGTTTTGAGGGGTCCACATTCCTAGTCCATGCCAGGCCAATCATTGAACTTTCTGAAATAATCATCTTGAAGTAGTATTAGTTCAATGAGCTATATGTTGTTAGGAATTACCAAAACCACCCAGGGATAGTTGCACTTTCAATCTCCCCCTTTTTGGTAATTGGTGACAACATATAGATCAAAGCTTTGACATATGATAATAAGATTTAAAAACATCGTCGCTTTGAGAAGTATGTGATAAGCAAGAGCTCCCCCTAAATTTGTGCATTATTTAAAAGTTGCTTTTGAATGCAAATGCACAATCAATTAGGATCATGGGTTACTCTTCCATGTCACATACATCTTGGTGGAGCGCTCAAAATGTAGAAATTAAAAAAATATGCACTCATCACCAAGCAAAGTGAATGATCATATATGGCATATAAAAGATAATATCAACCAAGCAAGCATTAAAGTGGGATATGATCAAACACATGATCATACATACAAGTACCTCACACACAGACATAAAGATTATTAAACGAGCACACACAAAAGTATCAAGCAAATAGCAAGAGAGACAAAGAAGCAAAACACTCTCTCTCGATGCCTATGATCTATACATTTCTCCCCCTTTGGCAACAAGTTACCAATTTTTTTGAAAATGCATAGTGCTATGCGTCTCTCTAGGCTTGGTCTTTGGGAGGTCGTCTTGAGAGGACTACAAGGACGAAGGCATCTGTAGATGTTGTTGGAGCTGGTGGAGTGGCCACTAGAGGTGGCACTGAAGCTGTTGCTGCCGGTGCTGAATTATTTGCTCTAGTGTCAGCCATGGGCACTGCAGCTGACCTCTGACCTCTAGGCACTCTCTGAAAGGCATCTGTGGTAGCCTTCCCTTTCTTCTCCTCTGCTTCCTCCTGGAGCTGCTCAACGGCTGTCTGCATCTCAGTCACTTTAAGATCTAGATCATAGAATTTGGTCTCAATGATCCTCTCCAAGCTCTCCTGATTTTGAGTCAGGGTGGCCAAGCCCTTCTCAATCCTCAAAGTTGATTGAATTAGATATGCAAGCTGATCTTGTTTGCTATTCAGAAATACCTGAGATGCCTCTTCAACACTTGGCATCTTTGCAGCTTTCTCTACCTTTGCCTTTTCACTCTTCTCTTGTGCTTGCACAGATGTGGGATCCTCTTCATTCATCACAACAGTGTTATCCTCAAATTCTGGTCTCAAATGTAAATGCTCCTTGTCCAACAAATAAGTGCATGTGCCCATCTTGGAATTGGTGAGCACCTGAATATGTGGAGCATACCCACAAGATCTCTTCTGATCTGCAGCTGTCCTCTTGATTGTTTCAACAATCAGACTCATGACCTTGAATTTCTGAGGCACATCAAATATCTGCAGCAAGTTGATTGAATGGCCTCTGATCATCTTCTGGTCTCCAGACTTGGGCAACAAAGTATGCCTCGGTATAGTGTTGATTGTAGCAAGACCAGACAACAGGAAATGAACTGATCCAAATCTATGTGCATCGAAAGCTTTGTCTGGGATCTCTTTGTACATATTTGCCATAGAGTTGTGGTCTTTCTTTTTCTTGGCATAGACATCCGAGTCATCTTCATGCTCTTCAGGAGCATTTATCAACTTAGCCCACTCATCAACAGTTGACTGGTACCTTGTACCTTCAGACATCCATACAATTCTACGATCTGGATAAAAATGAGCAGTGGAATAGAATTGCATGATGAGTTCATCATTCCATTTTGTCAACTTCTGACCCACAAACTTTTCAACTCCACAAGCTCTGAAGCTCTCATGTACACCTAGAAAGTGATCATTATTCTCATCAATGTACTTTGAGTCAGCCCACTTCATGTCACAAACTATGGGCTTCTTGTCAAGCAGAATAGTTTCATAGTAATCTTGCTGTTCTTTGGTGTGGAACCTGTAGTCCACTGCAGTCTTCCTCCTCACAGCATAGGGGTCACTCTGTCTCCAAAGTCTCAGACCCGCATCCTTCCTGATGCTCATATCCTCTGCCACTGGATGGCTGTCATCATGATCTGGAATCTTTGGTTTTAGTTTCCTTAGCACTTGGGCTTCAGCATCTTCTTCCTCCATCTCAGGCACTGGGGCCTTGTTCTTCTCTGCAGCTGGAATGTTCCTAGTGCTCCTCTTGGGCTTTGAAGACTTTTGAGCTTGAGCAGCAGCTTTGGGGGCAGTCTTGGGCTTTGAAGGGGCAGCCCCAGACTTAATAGCATCCCCCATTAGCTTTTGGGACTTGGGTGCTGGTGGAACATCCTCTTCCTCTTCCTCTTCTTCTTCAGATGAGTGCTTTTCAAATTCTGCCATGGGATCCACCTTCTTGCACCATCTTCCTCTCTTTCTTTCCTTCTTCTTTCCCTCACCAGTAGCCTCTCCTCCAGTTGGTTTGGAAGGTTCCTAAGTAGAGGCTCTGGCCTTAGACATTGGGACTCTCTTGGCAGGTGCCTTCTTGTGCAAACCAGGCTTTGTTGCAGCAGCAGTACCATATTCCTTCTTCAGGACTTTCTTCTTGGAGCTCACTTCCTCCTCAGTAGCCACATAGTCCTCATCCTCAGAGTCTAAGGTTCTCTTCTTCCTTGTTCTAGTGGCTGCCTTGGGCAAATTGCTTGGAGTGCTCCTGCTGCCATCATCATAGCTGCTAGAGGGACTAGTGCCCTCACTCATGTGCACTTGCTCTTCTGATTTGTTCTGGCTATAACTTTGGTCAGATATTCTGGCAAAGCAAACTGACAACAGACCCTGTGAATAGATATAGATGAGATAGAGTGGATGAGCACCACAAAGTGCAGAATTTTTGCAAAACAGATGAGTCAAAAACTTAGTTTTAGTTCTCCACAGAAAGCATTTCGGAGCTACCGATTTGTTAAACTCGATGACACCGAAGCAACTTTTGGAGTCTAAACTAGTGAACTCGGTCAGACCGAGTCAAAGGTCGGTGGCTCCAAGGTTCTAGGGTTTCACTGAGAGTTGAACTCGGTCGCATCGATTTGCATCTTTCAGTCAGACCGAAAAGTGCAAGTGCAATGGCCTAAGCCAAATCGGTGAGACCGATTTCCACAACTCGGTCGATCCGAGATGAGTTCGGCGGAAACCTAACCCTAAATTTTTGAATCAAACCTAATCTAAGGGATGTTTTCTCTGGATAGATTGATCTCATACGTGGTAAAGAACATGGCATTACATTGTGCTAAGAATCGGAGTAAGGAATTAGCACAAAAGATCGAACTCATACCCTAATTCGGTGGTGAGTTCGCTACGACGGCAACAACAGGGAAGAAATCCGTTCACGGCGAAGGAGACCAGCGGCGGGAGGTCACTGGCGACGAGAAGACGATCCAGAGACCCGAGGCGGCAGAGCAGGACACGCGCGGGGTGGAGGGTTTTGAAGAAATTTCCAAAATCTCACCCGTCTGTATATATATCCTGACCCTATCGGTGTGACTGAGTGGAACAACTCGGTGGCACCGAGATGCAGAATCGCAAGCGGTTACTGCAACTCGGTGTGACCGAAAAGTTCAAATCGGTTGCACCGAGATTAAAAACCTAGATCCACTCGAATTCGGTGTGACCGAAATGGATGAATCGGTCAGACCGAAATGCACAGAGAGGTTTTGGAAGTTTAAGTCTATGACGAATCGGGGACTCTGAGTGCTCCTCACACAGAGTGGTTCGAATCTGACTTGATCAAACTTTGTGATGTAGCATGAATAGAGTTTGAGACGAGAAAAGCATAGATAGCTAGAGGAAGTTCTTAGGCATTCTTGTCCATCCATTTGGCAAGAGAGAAAAAGCCAAACAATCAAAGCAACAAATGGATGTCCTCGAATGAGTAAAATATGCAATCAACATGCTCACACAATAAAATAGTAAATGAAATATGTGACAAAGCATGCACAAACACTCTAGCATCTATCAAGCAATTGGCGATGACTAGGTCATCTATATATGAGTATATTGACTTAGGAGTCAAATGAGAACATCTGATCATAGGTCATACTCATCGTTTAAGCACAAGTGGGGTTACCACTTTTACATAAAGCATTGTTGTGTTCACTCCATTAGAGTTGCTTTAGCTCAATTGATTAGAGTAAAGCTCCCCCTAGATGTGATATCCCCCCTAAGAGGGATGAACTAACCTTGGGTTTTGTCGATGATGACTTCATGTAGATGTTGAAGATGTGGATGCTCAATGTTGATGTAGATCATTTGGAGCAATCCATTGGAGTGAGTTGCACTTTCAATACCTACACGGCTTAGTCCCACAAGGAACACACAAGGATATCCATAGACATAGAGTGATGTTCACACAAGATTATGTCCATGAAAGCATTAGGTTACCTTGGCCCTTGTCTTACCAACAAGAGGGTTTGTGACTCCTTGAACTAGTGCAAGTTGTTTGCACTTGTCCTCGCCAAGAAGATATGAGTGAAGTACGTTGCCGTAGTCACCCTCAAGAACTATCTAGTTCTTCTTCTTCGGGATCCACATCATCTTGATGGGAATCCTTGGAGTTGTAGTCGTACTTGATGAAGTAGAACTTGATGTAGTCCTGGGAACCTACTTGACCAAGGCCTTAGGAGCTTCTTCAAATGCATCAATCTCCTCTTGAAGCATGTCCTAGCCCTTTTTCCTGTGGTGTTGTGGTGGAAGATCATCTTCAGCTTGTGTCCCTTGGAAGAAAGTAGGATCATACTTCTCTTTTTGAGGAACAAACTTTGTCTTGGGGTATTGATCTTCTTCCCACTCAACTCCATTGGCATTGAACTTTCGTTCAAAACCAATTCCTTGATTCTTCCGGTGCCTTCCTTGCTTGCGTACAATTTCCTCAAATTGCCTACTTCTAGCAAGGCTCTTGTAAACACCTTTCTCTATAATTTCCTTCAATAAGCTATTTTCTTGCTCAAGTGTAACTTGGCTAAGAGAATCATTAGTGGAATCAAGAGAATTACTAGAAGCAACAACATTGGATTTGGTAGGATTATTGTTGCCACTAGAAGAAGAATCTTTCTTACTCTTGTTGCTAGATTTTACTTGTGGAATGTAAGTAGACAAGAGTAAATGCTTGGCAATGTAAGAAGAACTTTTCTTATGAAGATCATCATTGATTGCTTTTCAGAACCCATGCTCTTGCTCAAGGTTGAGCTTTTCAAAGCGTAACTTCTCATGAGTCTTTAAAAGTTCTCGATGATCTTCTAAGGTAGTTTCATGAGCTAACTTAAGAGTGTTTAGTTCGTTAGTTAGATGCTCAATCTCCTTCTTATCATCGTCATTCGTTTTATCTTGATTAACATGATTAATAGCAAGTTCATCATAGTTTTCACCACTAGATGTGTCAACAAGTTAATCATCATCACCTAGCAAATCATCTTCATCACTATTGAAATCAACATACTCGGGGTGTGATACCTTTGGGCCTTTAGCCATGAGGCATCTTACAATTCCTTCATTTGGTGAGTCAAATATGTCGTTGGAGTTGGTTGACACAAGTGCTAGACCGGCAACACCTTCATCTTGAGTATATTCGGAGTCGGAGTGATAACTTCTCTCGGAGTGATGGTCGGAGTCGGAGCCAGATACCCATTCACCAATGTGAGCTTGATGTCTTCGTTTTGTTTAGCTCTTTGATGATTTTTCCTTCCTTTCCAAATCCTTGCTTATCCGAGAGGTTCTTCATTCATAACGATCATCTCTACTCCTCCTCTCTCTTGATGGTGATTCTTCTATTCTACTTCTCCTTTTGGGTGAATCTTCTCTTCTTTTGTAGGGGGCATACACTAATTGGAGTAGTGTCCGGGTCTTCCACAATTGTAGCAATTACGTTCACGGCTTGAAGATCTTTTGTCATTGTAGGACCTTGACTTGGAACTTCTTTCCTTGCTTCTACTCTTGTAGAACTTATTGAAGTTCTTCACCATTAGGCTCAATTCCTCATTGAAGGTTTGTTTCTCACTTGATGATGTAGGATTCTCACATGAGGCTTTGTAAGCACCACTTAACTTGTTGTGAAGCTCTTCCTTATCCTTGAGTGACATATCATGAGCAACAATTCTTCCAATGACTTCCGTTGGCTTGAGATCTTTGTAATCGGGCATTATTTGGATCAATATGCACACGGTATCATATTTTCCATCCAAGGCTCTTAGGATCTTCTTGTTGACGAATCCATCGGTCAACTCTTCACTTCCTAAGCCGGCAATCTCATTTGTGATGAGAGCAAGCCTAGAGTACATTTCAACGACACCTTCACCATCCTTCAGTTTGAACTTGTCAAGTTGAATTTGAAGCACATCCAATTTGGATTCCTTGACGGAGTCGGTACCCTCGTGCATATCAATCAGAGTACCCAAAATTTCCTTTGCATTCTCAAGACGGCTGATTTTGTTGAATTATTCAGGGCACAATCCGTTGAAGAGGATATCGCAAGCTTGAGCATTGTATTGCAGCATCTTCAACTCTTCCACGGTAGGTTCACGGCTCGGTTCTCTCCCATCAAAGAATGCACCTTGCAAACCAATACACACAATAACCCAAACGGCGGGGTTATGTCCAAGAATATGCATTTTCATCTTATGCTTCCAACTAGCAAAATTAGTACCATCAAAGTAAGGACCTCTACGATGGTAATTTCCCTCGCTAGACGCCATACTCTCCTAGGTTGTGAAAGCAAGGCTATGATCACCAAAAGCTATGGAAATCAAGGCAAATGGAGACCAAAGCTCTCATACCACTTGTAGGATCGAAAGTATGTCTAGAGGGGGGGATTAGATTACTTGACTTAATAAAAATCTATCCTTTTCCCAATTTGAAGTCTTGGCAGATTTTAGCAACTTAGCACAAGTCAAGCAATCAACCTACACATGCAAGTCTAAGAGTATAGCAGCGGAATGTAAAACATTTGCATATGAAGGTAAAGGGAGGAGTTTGGAAGGAGCAAACGCAATGTAGACACGGAGATTTTTGGCGTGGTTCCGATAGGTGGTGCTATCGTACATCCACGTTGATGGAGACTTCAACCCACGAAGGGTAACGGTTGCGCGAGTCCACGGAGGGCTCCACCCACGAGGGGTCCATGAAGAAGCAACCTTGTCTATCCCACCATGGACATCACCCACGAAGGACTTGCCTCACTAGGGTAGATCTTCACGAAGTAGGCGATCTCCTTGCCCGTACAAACTCCTTGGTCCAACTCCACAATCTTTACGGAGGCTCCCAAGTGACACCTAACCAATCTAGGAGACACCACTCTCCAAAAGGTAATAGATGGTGTGTTGATGATGAACTCCTTGCTCTTATGCTTCAAATGATAGTCTCCCCAACACTCAACTCTCTCTCATAGATTTGGATTTGGTGGAAAGATGATTTGAGTGGAAAGCAACTTGGAGAAGGCTAGATATCAAGATTCATGTGGTTGAAATGGAATATCTTGGTCTCAACACAGGCGTAGGTGGTTCTCTCTCAGAAAATGTATGCTGGAATTGTAGGTACGTTCTGATGGCTCTCTCCATGAATGAAGAGTGGGTGGAGGGGTATTCATAGCCTCCACACAAAATCTAACCGTTACACACAATTTACCAAACTCAGTGGAACCGAATCATAAAACTCGGTCATGCCGATTTAGTTCAAAATGTGAACGTTAGGCTTTTCAGTGGGACCGACATGTCAACTCGGTGGGGCCAATTTCATTAGGGTTAGGGCATAACGTAATCTCAGTGAGACCGATTACAAAAACTCGGTGGGACCGATTTTGCTAATTAGCTAACCAGAGAGTTGGTCAGGCAAACTCGGTGGGACCGAATCGCTCATTTCGGTGAGACCGAAACATTACGAAGGGGAAACAGAGAATTTGCATTGCGAACTCAGTGGGACCAATCACTCATCTCGGTATGACGGAAATGTTACGAAGGGAAACAGAGAAATTGCAATCCCATCTTGGTGAGACCGAGATCCCTATTGGTGAGACCGAAGTGACTAGGGTTTCTGGCAGTGGCTATGTCAAATGAACTCGGTGGCGCCAGATGGATCAAATCGGTGGGGCCAAGTTTGACTTTTGGTTTGGGACATATGTGGATATGAGAAAGTGGAGGGATTTTGGAGCATATCACTAAGCATTTTGAGCAAGCAAGCCATTAAGCAACACCTCATCCCCTTTTAATAGTATTGGCTTTTCCTATGGACTCAATGTGATCTTGGATCACTAAAATGAAAATGTAGAGTCTTGAGCTTGAGCCAATATGTGTCCTTAGCATTTTGAGGGGTCCACATTCCTAGTCCATGCCATGCCAATCATTGAACTTTCTGAAATAATCATCTTGAAGTAGTATTAGTTCAATGAGCTATATGTTGTTAGGAATTAAAAAAACCACCCAGGGATAGTTGCACTTTCAACACCGATCGATAAACCTCTCCAACGATGTATGCCTACAACATACACATGCACCTTCCATCTCCTCCTTTCTATGTCCATGCCTCGTGTCTCTCATAGGGTCCCACACACGTGTAAACTCTCGCCCCTCTTATCATCGATCTCACAACCGCACACTCCTCCCCATATCTAGCTAGTAGCTGGCCTCTCACACCACCTCCTAGCTCCATTCTCTCTGTCTATCCGTCTCGCTGGGCTTTATTTGCCTCTAACAAATGGATGTACACCGACCGATCTCCTGCTATACATATAGCTAGCTAGGTCCTTATAACTCGTTTTTCCCCACGCGTCGATCGTTCTACCTTATTAGTTATGTCTCTCCCTTCCTCCGACAAACAACAATTGATCTACCGATCTAGTTAGGTTTGCTTACCAAACACATGGTTCCCCTTCATCATCCATGCATGTGTCCCGACAGATCTATCACGCACAGGCACACACAGAAACACATCCCCACTCTTATTGATAATATTGCAGTTCTACCCTCAGTTTCTCTAGTAGGCCTCTGCCACCATCTTCGAGAAGCAACTCCATCACCCATCCAGCACCCTACCCCTCTCCCTCCCTCTCTCTCTCCTCTCTCTCTCTCTCTCTCTCTCTCTCTCTCTCTCTCTCTGTCCCAACCTATTTCCCGTCCTTCAGTTACGTATGGATGTCGACTGATCTCCCTGACATAGCCGGGTCTCTCCTTCTCAACACATATACGAGTCATTCTACCTATCTAGTTAGGCCTCTGCCTCCCCCCCACCCCCCCCCACACACACACCGATACATCGAGCGCTCTAGTCATGTCTCCCTGACACACACAAACTTGCCATGTGCCCTCTGACATTCGGTAGGTCAGTCGCCCTATATCTTTGACTTCACAGACACACTTTTGATGGCTCTCTTCATCGATCTCGCACCCACCCACTTGATCCTCTCTTCGACTATATCGATATCTATGACCCCTCCCTCTCTTCTCGTGGATCGCCCCCTCTATATATGATATGGATAGGCATCTATTTCACACACATTGCATGTGTCAAAATTTAGTTTGAGATGTCATCGACACATATTCCCACAGATACATTCAAGAAATCACACCCTCCCCCCAAATAAAAAACTCTCACGAATGCACACGCCATCTGTTTAGATTTGTATCTCTCTCACACACACCCACGTAGGTGGGGAACATGCACGAAGAGAAGAGGTGCACGCACGACGCTCATACTCCCGTTTCTTTCCCAACCACACCCGCACGGGTACACGGTGGAGCTCATTTCTGTACGAAAAGGCAACTCACGTGGTAATTTGACACATGTACTGGTTGTCCACTTGATGGAGGATCGTCTACCACGGGTGAACAAACAAATTGCGACTTGAAGCATTATGTTAAAAAAGAGGCAAACCATGTGGGGCCTACCTTAGAGGCAAGGCTCTATACACAGGAGTACTTTTGATGTGTCCCGTCAACTCGCAGAACGAGGAGAAGCTTGCTTAGTATGCCGTCAACCCCGCCCACGAGTGCGGTGGCTCGCAGGATGAGGTGAAGCCTGCTTACTAGTACGCCTTAGCCCGCTCCCTCGCCCACCCGCGCGGTGGCTCACAGGACGAGGAGAAAATTTTACTACTCCCTTCGTTTACTCCTCATCCCTACCTTGGTTAGAGAGATTATCATATTGTTTGGAATATATGTCCTTTAGTAGATTTCAATATGAACTACTAGTACATACTGCAAACACTGATGTATATAGACGTATTTTAGAGTGTAGATTCACTCATTTTGCTCCGTATGTAGTCCATATTGAAACGGACGTAATAGTACGCACTCTCCCTCGCCCCTCGCCCCTCGCCCACGTGGTGGACATGCAACAATTCATTCGGTCTCATATAGCCAGAATGATATATACTGCAGTACCATTATTGCTCGACTTCCCGAAGAGGCGAAGAGCCAATCGCAAGGTTAATATTTTGGAGATGCCAAGTGCAAGGTTTATAGGAGAACGAGTAGTAGGTGCCGCGTCTTTATAAATAAAGTTTTTTTCTTCAGTGGCACGTACGCAATATAAATAGGTTCATATGGAGAGAAAAGGAAACCGCTCCACTATATACATAGGCTGGACGAGCCTACACGGTTGCTTGCTGGGGTTGCTCTCTTCACACTCTCTCGCACAAAACGACTGTGGACACATCTCTAACATCCCGGCGGATCACGTCACCGGGGGAAGGGGTGGATGCTTAGTGTAGATGCGGTCGCCGTCGCCGATGGCGAAAACACACTGTCGGCACGTCCCGATCAGGGGTCCCCGCCATTCTCTCTCACAAAGCCGATGAGGTTGCCTTCGTCCCTTGCTCACTGCCGCAACGTGGGCAGTTGCCGCCTCCCGCCGCCCTCCTCTTGGTTGAGCTACGTCCCGACATCCCTCAGGTACAACTCCCTTTACAACCGGCTTGCACCACTGCTCCAGCTGCCCACATCACTCCATGTGGATATTTCTCTACTTCTTTGCCCCGCACATACCTCTACTGGCTTCTACGTACTGTATTTGCGATGAGTTTATGTCTCATCAACTAGTCCCAGTAATCTTATTCTAATCACACTTCTTCAATTTCTTTCCCACAGGGATGCTCATCTCGATTTTGGTGAAACTGCACAAAATGATCTGATGGTCAAAGGGTTGCAAACTTCATTTCTTCAGAAGCTCCAACGTTGCCAGCAAATTAAAGCCTGGTTAGGGTTTACGGTTGAAGGGCTAGGGACTCATGGATCGTTTTTTTTCTTTAGCTGCCTCTGTTTCAATGGCTAGGGACTGCATGAGTAGTAGTAGTACTGTACGCCTTACGCCCGCTCCCTCGCCCACGCGCGCGGTGGCTCGCAGGACGAGGAGAAAATTTACATAAAGTTGAGACACTTATTATGGAATGGAGGGAGTACATATTGGCTATGATCTGTCAATCATTGAGATGCAATAGCATGCATGTTAGTCTCCTTTCTATTTGTTGAAATGTTGCAACAGGCAACCTTGGACGCAAGATACATGAAACAGAAGCTAGAAGCTTCATAGCATTGTACAAATTTATCTCGCTGATAAATTACAGTACGTACTATATTAGTACTATGTAAAGAGTTAGGTGTCGCACGGTGTCCAGAAAATATGGTGATAGTGTGTGGTGGGCCATGTAATCACTGAGCCTGCGTGTTTTCACTGCTCTCGCACTCCTCCGCTGTAAGAATGGAGAAAATTGTAATCTAGTAGTACCTCCTTTCGCCGAAAGCGTGGGACATCCAGCAGTCCTACCACCTCAGTAATAATGACCAATGAGCCGTCAAATCACATAGACCCAACAGTAAGTTGGACGGACGAAGCAACCATCACTCTTGAATCCGCTTCTCCCTTCAACGCAGGCGCCAGTGAGAGGTCGCGCCGGCTCTGCCCGGGCATGAATGCGGCACCGATTCTTTGGAGCGGCGTTGACCATTTCAGGGGGAAGCGCGCGCGGGCGATGGAGGGGCTTTGGATGGGCCAGGCTGGTCAAGAGCGGGCGTAGCAGCTGTCCGCCTGTACCGACCGGACGCCCGGAAACGAGAGGATGCACCGACTCTCGCGGCTAAATCGTACACTACACACCATCTCTCTGTAGGAGTAGGTCGATGTGTCGCTCTCTCTAACACACACATGTTGTTAAACACACACACACACACGCACACGCACACACAGGTTCATATAATAGGAATATCGTGTGAGTGCGAAGCCACAGGAAGTGAGATACAAATGGAGTACATACAGGAAGGGAAGAGGTGACGAATACTCCATCAAAACTGGACTGAGGAGTAGTACTCCCTCCGTCTAGGTGTTAAGTCATCTTACGAAAACCAGATATTCCCAAAATGTTTAGGCGTCGTCCATTAACTTCGCATCTCAATCCCCTCCTGGCCTCGTTGCTAGAGAGCGTTGTTACTTAGGGAGCATTTGGATCCTTAGCAAGAATAGTTTATAGCCTAGCCGGGCATGGTTAGGCGTTTGGAACTGCTAAAATATGTTAGCTTTTGTGGGCCAGCTAGCTTGGGTGGGCTAGAAAAACCTTGCTAGCACAGGAGAGCCAGATCGCACTACTAGGGAAAAGCCTAGTAGTAGCGCGGGTTTTGAGGCTATCAGCAGCGCGGGCAGCCGCGCTACTATGACGTCGCTACAGCTAGCTGTTAGTAGTAGCGCGGTCCGTACCCGCGCTACTACTATGACCGCGCTACTACTATTGACTATATCAGCAGCGCTTTTCCGGAACGCGCTACTATTAATTAGCTATAGCGATTTCCTAGCCCGCGCTACTGCTATATCTTTCATCATTTCCCCCTGGTTTCCTACCCGTTTCAGCTTCAATAAATTGCAATTTCCAGATACTAGGTACTACTAGATATCAATTTCATAAAGCATTATAGGTACTAGGTAGTACTCCCTCAGTTCCAAATTACTCGTCGTAATTTGGAACGGAGGGAGTACTAGATAACAATTTCATATATACTCAACATGGATCCTCAAGCAGTACTAGGTGATATCGACGACAATCATCATATGTAGTTCTAGATGATATCGACGACGATCATCATATGTAGTTCTACATGATATCGTCGACGGTCATCATATGTAGTTCTAGATGATATAGCCACACACACATATGTAGTTCTAGATCATATCGATGACGATCATCATCCTCAAGCCTGGGCGGTGGGTGTTCCTGATAGTAATTAGGAT
This sequence comes from Triticum aestivum, assembly GCF_018294505.1. NCBI lineage: Eukaryota > Viridiplantae > Streptophyta > Magnoliopsida > Poales > Poaceae > Triticum > Triticum aestivum. The sequence continues at coordinate 492,246,232 of NC_057799.1, read as the reverse complement.
GGCCTATCCAACACGAAGATTCTTGTCGACGAGGAATCTCTTCCACCCAACCGAGTTTAAGTGTGTGCGACCGTCTGTGTCCATGCGGTAAGTACAGGTGGTGACGGAGCCCCTTGCGGTAAGGCATAGTCCAGCTGAGCCTTCTTCATCAGGCTCGATACCACAACTCACAGATATGTTTTTTGGCAATTTCTGAATAAGAAAACATATCAATTAATAAATAGCCTCGCACATACTCTTGCAAATATATTTCTATTAAGTATAGATTTCTACACTATCAAAAGACACAATACTACACATTTGTACTAATTAAGCATTAATTCTACTAATAAGTATATATGGATTATCTACACTATTAGTAGTTCCTTGGATTATACACTAATAAGCATGTGATCAGACTCTACACTAAAGCATATCATCGACTTGATTCCACACAACATATCATTGAACTCTACACTAAGCATATCATCGGATAATTTGCATTTGTAAGTATAAAAATAAAGCATATATATATCATGAAATTACTACAGTCAGTATAACATACCATTTCATGACGATCGACCATGGTACTTGTCAGGCGCGTCACGAATGGCACCCTGATAAAGTCATCACGTGGCGGAATTATGTCCCATAGGTTGCACACCTCCTCCTCGCTCAGCCTCATTCTTTGAGCTATGATGGCTTCATGAAGTGGGTTCTCATCATCTTCATCGAGTGGGTCCTCGTTATCTTCATCATCTTCGTCATCTTCGTCATCTTCGTCATCTTCGTCATCTTCATCATCTTCCACCAGGTTGATATAAATGACAGCCAGCTTGGGGCTTTCTGCTTTGAAGGAGAAGCTGATCAACTCACCACCAGTAAGACGCATGCGGGCGAGGAAACGGGCCCATCCATCTCCTCCAATCTGCGACATGTTGCATCCTTTCTCGACCTCCATAGTGTACGCCCCCCAGGAGCCTCAAATGTCACAGTGTCTCCTGTCAGCTTGTTGAATTTCAACCTCACATTGCATGGGACGATCTGTGTAAAAAAAGCAAAATGACACAATGCAGTAATGCCAACACTAAAAATAAAATAGTTGTTACATTCCATCTAATTTCTTACCGCCGCCTGACAAAAACTCGGCTGGAAGTAGATGCCGAACAGCTTGCCAGTTGCAAGGCTGGTGGCGCACCTTGACTTGCACAGTCGACATGGTGGTGGTGGTGGCGGCGCCATTTTCCTAAAGCAATATGAGCAAAGGATTAACGATCCACTTCACAGGAAAGAAAAACAGTAGCATGTGATATTTTTGGTTCTTCTTCAGTTATATTTTCATAGTGGAACCCGATCCCAAAAAGTAAACAACAAGCTCTCAATTTGATGAAGAGATTCTTCCAAGAGAAGCAATTTGATGGAAAATTATAATCCTAAGATCTAGTAACATACAAGATGACAAGGTATCACCTATGAAAGCATTTCAGTGGCACCTATTGCCGAAAAAACTATTTGGCCCCTACCAAAGGTATAATCCTAAGATCTACAATAAGTTATCTACCAAATCAAGGTACCACCTACCAAGACACATTTCATCTAATTTGGCCCCTATTGCCTAAGATAACTGATTAAAAAAACAAGTGGCAAATTTAATTGGGATTAACTTAGCACTTGCAAACTAAATACTTGTACCAAACCGATATCTAGCAGATCACGGTACCACCTACCAAAGCATGTCAACTAAATTGGCACCTACATTTTGCAAAAAATAACTTATTACAGAAAAACAAAAGCATCTAGTTATCCATATGAAATTCGTAAGCCCTCGCTGCATATAGGTAGGGCAGCCCTCGCTGCATCTAGGTAGGGCAGCCCTCGGGGGGTGCTGTTGAAAAGGGGGGATGGCATGGTGACCTCGGTCGGGGGTGCTGACAAGGGGAAGGCCGGTGACTTTCCTACGAGAGGGGGCGACGACAGCGGCCGGCGAGGGGATCGAGGGCGATAGGCCAAAGGCGCCCGACCAGAGCTCGCGGGCAACGACAGAGTGGGCAGCGAGAGGGTGGAGGAGCAGCGGAGGGGCGGCGAGGGGGGGGAGGAGCATTACCTGCGGCGGCGGTGGCGGAGGAGAAACCCTAACCGCAGCTGCTGGCGTCGGGCGGATGGGGACGATTGAGAGATGAGCGTGCGGGGGGCCGACCGGGTCGCGTGTTTTGTTTTGCTTTAGCAGTAGCGAAGGTACAGGGAGAGCGCTACGGCTAAGCCCAATATCAGTAGCGCTTTATCCTAAAAAAAATGCTACTGCTAAGTCTAAGCATGTAAAAACATCAAAAATATACACTGGTCATCATTGATCTTTTTGTGTAGAATCTACATAGTCAACATGAATCCTCACCGTACCTCTACAGGCACAGGCGAGGATTCATATTGCAGCCACAAATCCTACACATATAGTTCAATGAAGACCAAGTGCTCGAGATAGTTTGAGAAGTAACATATTAATGGTGGTAAACACCTTGTTCGCTTAGCAGTATGGGACTAAATTAATTAGTGGGGGTGATACTTAGCAGCAGCGAGTTTTGAAGAAAAACGATGTTACTAAGTACTTTAGCAGTAGCGCGTCCAGAGGAAGGGCGATACTACTATATCTAGCCTGGAGGCAACGCCGTGGCAATTATAGTAGTAGCGCTTGTTTCACCTAGAGCGCTACTGCTACTGGGCTATTAGCAGTGCGGTTTCCTGAAGCTCGCTACTGCTAATTAGCAGTAGCGTTTGTTTTTAAACCACGCTGCTGCTAAGATTCTGTGTATAAGGTTTTCCCTAGTAGTGTCGGCTCGCTTCTGACGGCAAACTTCGCGTACTACCTCCGTCCTGGTTTATTGGTCCCCATTTTATCTCGTGTCAAATTATGACCATAGATTGAACTAACAAAATGTTCATGCATGTCACAAAAAATTATATCATTGAAAATTATGTTCAAATACGAATCCAGCGACATAACTTTTGTTGACATGCATTAACATTTTGTTAGTTAAATCTTTGGTCAAAATTTGGCACAAACTACAAAGGGGACCTATTAACCAGGACAAAGGTAGTAGTAACATAGACTAGTAACATATGCATGTTACTAGTCCAAGTTACTCACCACTATGACCAACCTAAGCAATGTAACCAAACGCTCCTCACCACTAGTCCCCCGAAAACCCAATGCATGGAGCGCAACTACGCGTTGCTCAGTCAAGAAATCAAAGTCGGCTTGCGTGCGAGTTAATACGTGGCCCTGCATGGTAGGTAAAATGACATCTCTTAGTTGTTGGGATTAATTGTTGCGTTTAGAGACAGAAATCAGGGCTTTGATTGGAGGAAGGACCGGTCAAGTTTCTCCTTCTCCTCCAATCTGCTTGCACCTTGGTCCCACTGCACCTTCTAACGTGATTTATTACACCTAGACGGAGGGAGTAGTACGAGATATGGTGGCACACTGACTTAGGTCGAATACAAGTGCCCAAAATTGTGTGCATGTTATAATAAGGATTCACTTAAAATAGTACGTGAGCGAATAGAGGGATCAATTGGACAGTGTTCACGAGTAGTAGCGAGATGTGTGAGGTAAGATACACCGTTGGCGCTTTTAATTTTTCTTATTAATTTGTTTGTTTCACCCTCTGACTGGTGGGACCCAACATACTACGTGGAGAGAGGTAAGGTGACTAAGGCTGCATTATTTCTGTACTACCAACATTGCTTTAAATCCCAAAAGACCTTACCACCAAAGCCACATGACACGATTATGATTTAAATCCCAATGACTCCCACGCAAAAAAAACACGGTATGCTTGTCACACGAATGCAGGAATGTATAAAGGGTTATTTTCCTCTCGTTGAACATAACGGAAGGGTGGTGTAGCTGGTTAGCCTGTTCGCTCACCAAACTTGAGGTCTCGGGTTCGATAACTACACTTGAGCATAATTTTGTTTTTGTTCGACTTCTTTCTTCCACCCAATGACAGGTAGGCCCCGCATAACAGAGAGACAAAGTGATTTGGGGCGGTGTGAGGAGGATTCTTTGACTGGTCAAAATGTATGGATACGGAGCTATACGATCTCGTAGTGACCGTATAATCACCTCATCACGTATACGCTGCAGCCTCGGCGCTTGTTTTTCTAGGGTTTGCACTCTTCACACACTCTCTAAAGTATATATATACACGTTGGAGCCTCAGCGCTTGTAGTCTCTCTCTTCACACTCTCTCACCCTCTCTAGATCTAAACAAGACTTTGTTGGCCTCTCTCTCCCCTCACTACTGGTCAAAGAGCCGGCAGGATCCGTCCGCCAGGAAGGGAAGGAGGCTTAACGTTGTCGCCGTCGGCGAGGGATGGAATCCACTACGGGCGCAACTGTTCTCTTTCAACCAGCGGTGGCACGGGAGGGCCTCCGACCCCTTCTTCATCGCCACCGTACATAGTGTGGGCCGAACGGCCTTAGGTCGCCCACCGAACCACACCCCAAGAACCTTAAGGTATAATGTACTTGTTCCACATGCATTGCTCTAGATACATGTGGGCTTTTTCCGCTTCTGCACTCGAATCTAGGTGTTAGATCAAACGGGAAAGTAGTGGGGAAAGGTGTATAGCATGAATCTAGGATGTGGTTCAAAGAGGAAAGGAATGGGGGAAAGTAGTGGGGAAAGTTGTATAGCATGAATCTAGGACGTGGTTCAAAAAGGAAAGGAAGGGGGAAAGTAGTGGGGAAAGTTGTATAGCATGAATCTAGGACGTGGTTCAAAGAGGAAAGGAATGGGGGAAAGTAGTGGGGAAAGTTGTATAGCATGAATCTAGGACGTGGTTCAAAGAGGAAATGAAGGGGGGAAGTACTAGTACAGACTGGCTATCTAGCACCTATGTTGGTCGAAAAGGGAAAACAATGACAAACACAGTACGCACATCTGTAACGAGCTGATCTTTTTGTTTTGGGGGACAAGGCTGTAGAGTTTGAGCAGGACTAAATTTGCTGCGCTCACATAGGGAAAGGTGTCTAAAGATAACAAAACTGGGACCAACACAAATATGCTCCTTGGTTGTTTGTTCTTTATTGCAACAGACTGTGCATCACCCCTTCATACGTCGGTAGATGCACATGGTGCTGGTGCATCCACTGTCCCGTGCAACTCTTTAGCTATTGTTAATCTAAGGCCCTGTTTGGTTAAAAAGTCCTAGGAATTTTTTTAGTCCCTACTAAAAAGTCCCTAGTCCCTACCTGCTTGGTTCCAGGGACTAAACATGGACTAGAGGTTATTAAATGACATGCTAAAAGACCATGTTACCACTAGTAATGAACTAATAGGGATAAGGTGCGATGTGGGGCAGGGCAACTATTGGAAAAAGTCCCACGAAGACTCTCCCTCGGGGTCTTATTTCTTTAGTCCCAAATGCCCACTTTTAGTCCCTAAAAGTCCCTCATGTTTCGTTTAGATGGGACTGACAGGGACTTTTTTTAGTCCCTACACCAAAAGTCCATGTAAACAAACACTCTCTAATAATGCCGCTGGAAAATTGATGCAATGCCACTGTTGAAAGCAAATTACATGTTTAACGAATTTTATTGTTAATATAATCTCTCTATTAATATGAATTAGTGCCACCATTTGAGAAATGCTACTGTCTTGCTTTGTTTCCCATTTAGATAAGTTAGATGCTTCTTTTTGTTGGCTTCAGTTTCATCCACCGTTATTGACCACTAGTTGTTTCCTTTGCACCTCTGTGTAAACAGGGTTATCTACTTCACCTCATTGCTATTGTGACCTTTTGTTCCACTGCACAAAACACTTTTGTTTTAAGAGTGTTTTGTGCAGTTCAACTAAAATGTCACACCGACAATGTTGCTTGATTGCTTGATCTTAGTGGAACTGCACAAGAGGAGATCTGACTTCCTATCCGTGTTGGCAAATTTGGTTCAGATCTTCTTCTTGTGAGTTGTTTGAATTCCGCGTCATGAGAGGTCAGTACTAGCCTTCTTTCACATGATTGTGCAGTGTGCTTTCATATGTTGTGCTACTTGTACGGTAATGTTGCTTGATTTTAGTGAACTGCACAAATGGAGACAAGACTTCCAATCTGTATGTGCACCGTAATATCCCATTGATGTAAGATAAGGATATTTCACAACTGTTGGCCTGTATTTTGCCACTTTCATCAGAAAATTAATGTCGTTGTTTAGTGCTATACTTGTGCTCCCTAATTGACATGCCAAATCTTACATTGAAGGCGAAGCTTGTCTGTTATTGAACCAAGTGATGAAGGGGAAGAACAAGCGGAAGAAAACAAAAATCAACTCCGGTGCTGTAATGAAGCACTGGAACTGTGATGACACAAGTAATGATATAGTTTTGCATCTTAATTTATTGCTATGGCTGGAACGAGCAATTGTTTTGCCACTGATTTGATGCCAATCTTAATGCAATATGTAATTATCTCTACTTGTGCAAACAGGGATCTTCTTTGAAGATACCATATATTTTAGTGGAACTGCACAAGAAGATGTTGGAAACATTAAACTAATCGAGGAGTATATAGTAAGCATGGCAACCATAGTAGATAACAACAGATGGTTCCGGAGAAGTGTTTGATCTGTATGATCTACACAATAAGCCTCCTGACAAAGGTTGGTACTCGCCCACGGATTTCATCCATATGATTGAGCTTTGTCATCTCTATTGGTGTTGTGCTACTATTTAGATACTGTCATGAGAAAGTGGTATTGTCCTCGAGAAGTGCTTCATCTGTGCTGTTTTGAATATTTCCTTTCCTTTTTTTCGAGCAAACAGGGATGCTAGCATTTAGTTGTCCTCTTGTCTTTACACAATAGGATCATCCACCTCTAAAGAAGAATAGTGAGTACGTGAAGTGACTAGTTCCGATTATGCCAGGATGAAGAAGCCCTGTCTATCTTCTCATCAGAAGGAGCAGCTGAAGGATGCTTACATTACTCCCCACAAGACCAAACTAACTCCAGCTCAGAAGGACTGATAGATCTCCATTTTTTTGCTATGATGCGCAAGTACAATGTTGTTCTAGGATTCTTTCTGGTGAGTTCCATTTTTTTAAAGTGTGCTCTACATGGACCATGTAAGTGCCTGTTTAAACTATCAATTCATAGTACAATTTGCTTTATACTAATCACTTTTTTTGTATTTGTGCAAACAGGGGTGCTCAGCTTGATTTCAATGGGAACTGCACAAAATGTTCATGAATACATCGAATCATTCATTTCCACCACAAGAAAGGAGGTGCCGATATGTTCAAGGCATTGCAACATATAAGGGCGAAATCATACAAGCTAGGCGCGAATTTGGTCGATTTTGGTGGAACTACACAAAAAGAACAGCTGGTTTATTTAAAAGGAGGTGCCATGTCAATGTCCGAACTGATGGCAAACCCTGCCCATTCCACAATCGTAGGCATTTGACATTTTGGAATGGGAAAACCTTGTCAAATTTTGCTCACTGATGTACGCAAAACAACAAGCATTTGACATTTTGGAATGGGACAACCTTGTCAGATTTTGCTCATTGATGTTAGCAAGAAGACATGCGTTTGATATTTTCGAATGGGACGCCCTTTGCTGTCAGCAGCGTCGATCGATTTTTCTTTATTCTTTAGTTGTGAAGTAAATATTGGCTCTGACATGTGAATCGCTGAGATGCGTAATCATCGATTGTTTTGAATGTTCTATATGAATTGCCAGGCCTATGTGTTTGATTGCAATGTACAGGAATGCTAAAAAGCTGCTCAAACTCTTTGTACTCCCTCTGTTCCTTTTTACGTTGCACATTGTGAATGTTCATACTTTTTCTATAAGATTGGTCAAAGTAGAGATACTTTGACTGCAGACAAAACTTGTACGCAGACTAAAAAGGACCGGAGGGAGTACATGTGAAACTGCTGCAAATGAGGTGATCACCCTGGGAATAATGCTAGTACATATTGTTTTGCATGTTCATCCAATGCCAGTGATACAAGAATTCGAACTAATCGAACTGAATTCATTCATACATGGTCGGATTTCATATAAACATGCCGGATTTAATTACATTTCATACATTCTTCAACTAAAAAGGGGTGCGCTGGAGGTATAATTAATTAATCGAAGCTACCCACCTATGTCCGGCTGAGACAAACAGAAGGTTCTTCTCCAGCGGACTGAGCTTCAGTGACTTAACTGCAGGTGTAGTTGCATAACTGACATGTGGCCCAGATGCCTGTTGGGCCCACGTGTCAGTGGGCCAACTGGACCAGCAGTTAAGTAGAAGCAGCGTCCTTCTCCAACATAGCTCTCCGACTCCATGTCGCCGCCAAGAAGCTAATAGGCCGTCAATGGTCAACCCACCTAGATTGGCTTCAACCGGGGGGTAGCAGTGGTGGCCTTACTTGGACCCGAGTGGTGGTAACCTACCGTGTTCTACTCTTCCTCGTTTTCTGTGTGGTGCGGCCTCGTTGGCAGCGGGGCGGGGCCTGGACGGAGCCGGCGATGTCCTCTGTCTTGTTGCCGGCGGGGCGGCGCATCGACGGAGCGAGGGAAATCCTTCCCCTCGTTGCCGGCAGGGTGGGGCCTCAGCTGAGCCGGCAATGTCCTCTGCCTCGTTGTTGGTAGGGCGGGGCCTCGGCGGAGCAGGGCCTCGTCGACGCCAGTGGAGCGGGGACTCGTCGGACCCGGCATTTTCCTCTGCCTCGTCCTCGGTCTCGCCAAACAGCGCCTCGCCCGCTTCATCGCCCTCTTTGTAGGCGGCCGCAGCCTCCGCCACCCCCATGTGGTATCGCCAGCGCTCGAGGCGGCCCTCGCAGGCGGAGCGGTACGAGTCGAGTAGCGCCTCCTACTCCGCCCGCTCCGCGGCAATCTGCTCCTCCGCGTGCAGGTGCTACTGGAGGAGATTGTGGTTATAGGCGGCGTCGGCTTGCACCTCCCGGAACTGCTCCTGACGCTTCTGCCTCACCGTGTCCATGTATTGGGCACGGGCCTCGCCGATGGTCATGGTGCAATGCACCGGCGAGGATGGCGCGGAGGAGGGGGTTGGCGCCGGATCGTTGACTGCCATGTTCTCCATTGGGACATCGTCGTCCTCTGGCTGCCTGCTGGCCAGCTAGTCGGCAGCAATACCTGCCATATCCTTGTGGTCTGTCGTCCGCCCGTCCCGAAGAGCGCTGGAGCGCGAGGAAGCCATGGTGGGTAGTAGTGGTGTGGACAGGCGAAAGGGAATGGAGGCGGATGACTGCGGCTATGGCCGGCGCAACAGTTTATATAGCAATGGTGGGCGACGGAGGGACGGACGTGTGGCGCCGGAGTAGCCACCACGGCAACCGCGTATCATTAATGTGGGCGGCAGACGGATGGAAGGACGACACTTCTGTCGTTTGAAGGCGGAGCAATCGCCTGCACCGGGAAGCGGGGTGGACGACGCTGACCGTTTCGGGCGAAAAGCACGCGCGGGCGAGGTAGGCGGTCTGGGTGGGCCAGGGCAGTCAGACTCGTCCTTGGCAGTGGGTCAGTCCAGTAGCCGAACATGCTGGCTCGCCAGCGAGCTCGCCGAGCTGAGCCACGACGATTAGATGATGGACGTAGCTTCCGACCAGGAGCCGGCGCCACTGTCCAAGCCGGTTCATGTTGTGTTCACCATATAGCAGGTGCGGCCGCACTTCGACGTCCTAATGGAAGAGCTACCAGCGCAAGAGGACCTGTGCCGCAACCTCCGTCTCCTCAATGAGCACCGGTGAACAAGCGAACGACAATGCTGTTGCGGACATGTGGCCCTATGATCCTGGCTTCCCGAATGAGAAGCGGGCGCTGTATCAGACCATCCATAGGGCCCGCGAGGCCCTCTACGTCGTCCTTCGAGTTGTTGTGCTCGCAGTGGCGCCGCCGTCTCGCGTTGTCGACATGGTCAACGGACATGAGGAATGAGGAGATGACTTTACTTGGAGAGGATGACAGTGGGGACCCGCCAGGGCCATAGCCGCACGTACGCAAGTGCCTCCTTATTACATACAACTGTAATTTCTTTTGCTTCCTCCTGGTTTCCTGACATCACGGTCCCACACCATTGTCAACCTATGTTGTCAATAAACGAGAGAATTGCACAAGGAGCGGCCGACAGCTGGGACCAAGCAGCTCGAGCAGTATTTGTGATTTTGAGTGTGAGCACTGCAGAGTTTTTCTTGAGCGATGTTTTCGTTGTTGTTCAGAGGAGAGTAGGGTATTAACTGGGCGGGTTGTGGCCCGTCTAGCCCAGGACAGATATCCAGCCAAGATATTAATTTTTTTCAAGCTGAAAATGGCTAGCCCAGCTATACTTTGTTTTGAAGAATACCCAGGCAAGGTCAACTTGTTATTCTCCGCCCCGACTGGGCTGCAAATATTTTTTAGAAGGGACGCATTAGGCTTAACAAGAAAATGGGTTTTAAGAAATAATAATTGGGATGTAATTATAAAAATTGGGATGTAACTATAAGAAAATGCACCAAACACGTAATTAGTTTATAAAATGTTATTTTGGATTTTGAAACTTCTAATTTCATTAATTGTTGCGCGCGCAATTTTTCATTGGATTTTTACGTAATACAAATTTATATTGAAATTGTATTTAATCTGACTAGAAATTTCGGGATAAAAATATTTCGGATCCCATCAAAATGTGGGAAATTTTATTGAATTATGTTTTCAACGGTTGGTTGAAATTATTAATCATTGTCCTAGCTAGAAAGTTGGATGTACTTTTAACAAACTGGAAATGGGCTGTAGTAAATTCCATTAGAATTCAAAAATGGGTTGTACATTCTTACAAATCTCAAATGGGCTATAAGTTCTCTACCACACACTTGTGGGCCTACTAAGTTGGCGCGTCCCCTCAAAAAAAATAAGTTGACGCATATGCAAGGCTTGGTCAACTTATAGTCAACGCACGGGTCTAGCACCAGTGGCCGTTGGATGTCCATCCAACGGATGTCGTGCTTCTTCTTCAATCTCGGATATTCTAGCTTCACCCGCCCAAAAAATGATTCCTCCCCCTGACATGCCGGGCGCACCATTTCGGAGGCTGACCTGTGGGCCTACTAAGTTGACGCATACCAAGGGCTTTGTCAACTTAGTCAATATAAAGGATTCTAGCTGCAACGACCGTACGATGTCCATCCAACGGCCGTCGTGCCTCTTCAACCTCTGGTCTTCTTGCTCCAGCCGCCCAGCAGCGCCGGTCGTGCCGCCTGCTCCTGCCTCCCGTGGCCGGCTGTGCTGCCGCGGAGGCCTCACCGCCCCCTAGTACTCCCACCGCTGGCCAGGCCATCCCTTCACTCACCCACACCCCCTGTTATTCTGCGGCGACGGTAGCCTCACACCACAGCCGAACCAGTGAACCCTCGTACTCCTTTGCGCGTGGGCATCCACTGTCGCGTCTTCCCCGGCTCCGCGTTCTTCCCTTCCTAGGCCTCGCCGTCCTCCACCGCCTTGGTGCTCTCGGCACGGCGTGGTCAATGTGGTCAACGAACGACTTCTATCGGAAGAGTACTGTACGTGGAGAGGCTGACAGCTGGGTCCACGGCCGCAGCAATAAAGTGCCTCCTTATTACGCGCAAAATAATGATTCCTCCACCTGACACCAGGGACCCTCCGGACGGGCCACCGTATTTTGTGAAAAAACATTTCCCCCTGACTGCTGGGACCCACCAGCTACATCTTCGCACGCAAGGAAGTGCGTCCATATTACGGGGAAAAAATGATTCGCCCCCTGACTGTCGGGACCCACCAGCTACATCTTCGCACGCAAGGAAGTGCCTGACAGTCGGGACGCACCTGGTCGAAGCGTACGTAGCGTTGTCATTCTGGTCACGAACGTGTACGTACATACTGGTCGATCGGTGTATCGGCAGGCTGCAGCGATGAACCATGGCCGAGTACGGAAGGGCACGTGTCATAGTAGAGGCGCAGACGTAGCATGTACACGTACATACAGCGGCCAGGGTGCAAGAAAGTAAATACGGCCACGTATGTACATACGGGCGGGGTCTCGAACGCCTACTCGCGCATACGTACGACCAGGTCTCGTGTACATGGCTGGGTCAGAACGGAGAAACTGTGTCGTCATCGTGTTCATGGGGAGGCAACGGAATGCGTCGTGTTCATCGGGAGGCAACGTAACGTGTGCTGTTCATCGGGAGCCAACCGGCTTGGACGGAACAGCCGATGGAAACGAGGCCTGGCGTACCGCAGGACGGAGGAAACGGCCTTGTGTTCGACCGGCCACGGTCGAAACGGGATCCTGTTCAACGGTAGGGGTCTGGCGTACCACAAAACGGAGGAAACGGACTTCTCTTGGACCTCCTACGGTCGAAACGGGGTCATGTTGATTGGGAGGGTTGTGGCGTACCGCAAAACGGAGGAAACGTACTTGTGTTGGAGCGCTACGGTCGAAACGGGGGTCTTGTTCATCGGGAGGTGTGGCGTACCGCAAAACGGGACTCCACGGGATAATTTTCATCTCCACCGTCGACCTCCTCCAGCCTCCACCTGCGATTGTTCATCCACGGGCTCCTGTTCATCTAGCCTCCACCGTGCGCTCCTCCACCGGCTACTGTTCAACCAGCCCTCTCCATGGGGTCCTGTTCAACCACCCCTCCATGGCTACTGTTCATCCAGCCATCCACCGGCTACTGTTCAACCAGTCCTCCACGGGGTCGTCTTGTTCATCCAGCCCTCCACGGGGTCCTGTTCATCCAGCCCTCCACGGGGTCCTGTTCATCCACCCCCCAACCGGCTCGATCGGTTGGGGTCATGTTCATCCAGCGGCAACACCAAGGGGTCCTATTCATCCAACCGCCCACCGGGAACTGTTTATCCAAATCCCCAACAACGCTCATTGTTCATCAAGAGCCAGCATCGATCGGCTTCAGTTAGCAGCAGTAGCGAAGGAATCACTCGGGTTCAGTTAACAGCAAGGGATCGATCGCTCGGGTTCAGTACCGTAGCTAGTGCAATCGCTCGGGTTCAGTTAGAGCCCAACGCCTCATCGGGTTCAGTTAGAGCGCAACGCCTCGCACACACGGGCGTACGTGTACGAGAGAAACACGCATCACTCGGCCCCCACAACCCACCGTAACCGGGAACTCCCCGATATTTTCCTCGCCCTTGCTTCTACCACGGTTTTTCTGCCATGCACAGCCCAAAGAATGTTATGCAGCTACGTCTCCGGCCCGCCTAAGATGAAAACCCCATTTTCTGTCATGTTTTTTTGTCATAGAAGTAGGAGCCCACCACATCTATGATGATACCGGGTTTTGGCACAATTATCGTCATAGAAGTGTCGTAAGCATGACAGAAAAAAAAAATAGTTCGGCCCAAAATGTCAGGGATGTGTCTTTTTTTTGTAGTGGAACTGGGACATATCTGCTGGACAGAGAGCATCTACCGCTGAGGCCAGACTTTGAGGATAACGAGGTTGTCATGGATGCTTCACATCGTACTTGTGCTGAAGCCCAGGAGAAGATTGAGAGAGCTAAGGCTGCAAAAGCAGCAAAGGCAGCAAGTGGCCGAGATGCTTCAGTTGTGAATCTCAAGACCAAGAAAGATCAACTCTATTATCTGCTTGAGGCTACCGTGAGAATTGAGAAGAGCTTGGCCACCTTGTCTCAAAATCAGGAGAGTCTTGAAAGGATCATTGAGACAAAGATACATGACCTTGATGTGAAGGTCACTGAGATTCAGACAATTGTGGAGAAGCTTAGGGATGATGCTGAGGATCGTGATGATAGACCCACAACAGATACATTCCAGAGAGTGCCAAGGGCACAAAGATCATCAGTTGTGCCAGTTGCCAGAGACTCCAGGACTACCATCTCAGCACCTGCAGCCACTGCCACAGTTGCCCCTCCAGTGTCAACTCCTCCAGCTCCACAGACTTCCTCAGAGGCATTTGCAAATGGACTCATCTCCATGCCGTCTACGCACACCGGAGCAACAAGCCATAAGACCCCTTCAGGATCTCTCGGAGATCGTAGTTAGAGTGTCGTATAGCACTATATATTTTTGAACTTTTTGGTAACTTGTTGCCAAAGGGGGAGAAAGTGTGTAGATCATAGGCTTTTATAGAGAGTGTCTTTTGCCTTTTGTCGATTTCATTTGCCTTGCTACTCTTGCTACTTTGGTTGTTTGGTTGTTTCTTCCTATGCTACAATTTGTGTTATGCTCGTGAGATACTTATGTGATCATGTGTTTGATTATATTATGCTTAATGTGTGCTTGCATAATTATATCTATGAATGTTTGTGTATGATTGATCGCTTGTTTCCTTGGTGATGAGGCATGTTATTTTATTATTATCATTTTAAGCGCTCCACCAAGATGTATGTGACATGGAAGAGTGGCCCATGATCCTAATCGATTGTGCATTTGCATTCAAACGCAAATTATAAATAATGCACAAATTTAGGGGGAGCTCTTGTGTATCACATACTTCTCAAAGCAATGATGTATTTCATTCATATTCTCATTTGTCTAAGCTTTGATCTATATGTTGTCATCAATTACCAAAAATGGGGAGATTGAAAGTGCAACTGATCCCCGGGTGGTTTTGGTAATTCATAACAACATATAGCTCAATGAACTAATATCCATTCAAGTCTAATATTTCAGAAAGTTCAATGAATGGCATGGCATGGACTAGAGATGTGGACCCCTCAAAATGCTAAGGACACATATTGGCTAAAGCTCAAGACTCTTCTTTTATATTTTAGTGATCCAAGATCACATTGAGTCCATAGAAAAGCCAACACTATTAAAAGGGGATGAGGTGTTGCTTAATGGTCTACTTGCTCAGAATGCTTAGTGATATTGCTCCAAAGCCCTCAATCACTTTCTGATTCCAAATATGTCCAAAACCCAAAGTCAAACTCGGCCCCACCGAAATCTTCTATCCAGCGCCACCGAGTTCATATGACATAGCCACTGCCAGAAACCCTAACACTTCGGTCACACCGATACAGATCTCGGCCTCACCAAGATGGCCTTGCAAACTCTATGCTGCCTGTTGCATTTATTTCGGTCTCACCGAATTTGCAATCAGTCACACCGAGTTTTCTTGACAACTTCTCTGTTGACTTATTGCTTCGGTTTGGTCTCAGCAAATTGATGCAATCGGTGCCATCGAGTTGATGTTTCCCCTAAGCCCTAGCACATCGGTCGCACTGAATTGTTCCAGTAGGTCCCACCGAGATTCCTAACGTTCACATTTTGAACTAAATCGGTCTCACCATGTTCTTCTATTCGGTCTCACCGAGTTGGGTCAAATGTCTGTAACGGTTGGATTTTGTGTGGATGCTATATACCCCTCCAGCCCCTTCTCCATATGTGTGAGAGCCATCAGAACGTGCCTACACTTCCAGCTTACATTTTCAGAGAGAGAACCACCTACTCGTGTGTTGAGATCAAGACATTCCAATCCAACCACAAGAATCTTGATTTCTAGCCTTCCCCAAGTTGCTTTTCACTCAAATCATCTTTTCACCCTATCCAAATCTGTGTGAGAGAGTTGAGTGTCGGGGAGACTATCATTTGAAGCAGAAGAGCAAGGAGTTCATCATCAACACAACATCTATTACCTTTTGGAGAGTGGTGTCTCCTAGATTTGTTAGTTGTCGCTTGGGAGCCTCCGACATGATTGTGGAGTTGGACCAAGAAGTTTGTAATGGCAAGGAGATCGCCTACTTCGTGAAGATCTACCCGAGTGAGGCAAGTCCTTCATGGGCGATGGCCATGCACTACGGGAAACAGGAGATTTGCCGTCAGTATTGTCTTTGCCGTCAGCATTTTGTCGGGGCAGACGGCAAAGAAAGGGTTTGCCGTCATGAACAAACGACAAAGAAAAACTAACGGCAAAATATACTTTTCCGTCTGCAAAAAAATAAATAGACGGCAAAGAGCTCACTTTGCCATCTGCAAAACGAACTACACATGACAAAGATCTTTGCCGTCTGCCTTTTTTGTTACAGACGGCAAAATATGACTTTGCCATCTGTACTAATAAACGCAGATGGCAAAGAGCATATTTTGCCGTCTGTAATAAAAAACGCAGACGGCGAAGATGTTTGCCGTCTGTAGTTTGTTTTGCGGACGACAAAGCAAAGAAGCACATCTCGCGGATCCATCCCACGGATCGATGACATGGCACGATCCGCGGTGCGGTGCGGTGCCTCTCTTTCCATCCACCACGCCCGACCCCACCCACCCATCCCACCACAATACCTTATCCCGACGTCCCCATCGAACCAACAACTCACCCACTCCGACACCATCTCTCCCCCTCGATCTCGTCTTCTCTGCTATGAGCACTGCATCGCCGCCGCCGCCCGGTCGGCCCCGCCTCCCAATCCGCGACCTCGCGCCGCCTGGCCCTGCCTCGCCGCCGCCGCCGCCCGGTCGGCCCGGCCTCCTCATTCGCGACCCGGCG
Organism: Triticum aestivum; assembly: GCF_018294505.1. Classification (NCBI taxonomy): domain Eukaryota; kingdom Viridiplantae; phylum Streptophyta; class Magnoliopsida; order Poales; family Poaceae; genus Triticum; species Triticum aestivum. Next base: position 492,229,769 of record NC_057799.1, on the reverse strand, counting down.
CCGCCTGGCCCTGCCTCGCCGCCGCCGCCGCCGCCCGGTCGGCCCCGCCTCCCCATCCGCGACCCTGCGCCACCTGACCCCACCTGGCCGCCGCCGCCCGGTCGGCCCCGCCTCCCCATCCGCGACGCCCGGCTTCGCGCGCCGCCGGCCTCCGAGCACCCGCAGCCGCCCGCCCGCGCCGCCGGCCTCCGAGCACCCGCAGCCTCCCGCCTCCACCTCCGCTCCTCTCCTTCGCCCCCGCCTTCGCACGCCGCGGGCCTCCGCCTCCTCTGCTCTCCTCTGCCGGCGGCGGGGCTTGGGGCACAGAGTTGGCAGGGTCAAGTGGATCCAGCGCCCGGATGAGAGTGGCGAGCTCCGGCGCGGCGGCGGACGGTTTGAGCTCCTCGGACGTCGATGTGTTCCTATGCATGGTGAAACGAAGGAGAAGGGAGAGAGGCGCAGCTGCTGCTCCAGCGTGGCGTGGGTCGATGGGCGTATAGATCCAACTCTTGTATTGTACCGTAGTGTAATATGTTCATGTGTAATCCCTTCATCTTGTTAAACAGAGTTGTTTTGTTTTGTCTTGTGAAATCCGTTCGTTCGTGTTTGATTCTTAGAACAACACTGTTAGAACAGCAGTGTTGATGGATACTGTGGAGTTCTTTGTCCATTTGTTCCTGGTTGCCTCTGCACTTGTTTGTACGTTATATTTTTTAAATAAATAAATTTCTTTGCCGTCTGTGATGTTTGAGGATGACGACAAAGCTGGATTCTGGCTGACGGCAAAGCACTGACGCCGTGAGTCAAGGCCACGTGTCTGTTAGGTCGTTTTTTTTGCCGTCTGGTTTGTATCACTGACGGCAAACACAATTGCCTGACGGCAAAGTCTTTGCAATCAACCAGAAAAAATAGCAGACGGCAAAGTATTCTTTGCTGATTTATCTTTGCCGTCTACTTACTGACGGCAAACTCTTTGCTGTCTGGATTTACGTCTTTGCCGTCTGTGATCCACAGACGGCAAATTACCTGTTTCCTGTAGTGATGGTGGGATAGACAAGGTTGCTTCTTCATGGACCCTTCATGGGTGAAGCCCTCCGTGGACTCGCGCAACCGTTACCCTTCGTGGGTTGAAGTCTCCATCAACGTGGATGTACGATAGTACCACCTATCGGAACCACGCCAAAAATCTCTGTGTCATCATCGCGTTTGCACTCTCCAAACCCATACCTTTACCTTCATATGCAATGTTTTACTTTCCGCTGCTACACTCTTAGAATTGCATGTGTAGGTTGATTGCTTGACTTGTACTAATTGCTAAAATCTGCCCACAACTAAAATTAGGAAAAGATTAGATTTTTATTTGGTTAAGTAGTCTAATCACCCCCTTTATACCTAATTTCCATCCTACAAGCACTGAGGGTCTCCATGACAAGCTCCAACAAGACTAACTCTAACTTTGTTGCAAAACTCGTGTCTACTCATGAAGCTTCTGGACAAAATCCATGCCACGTCTTCTGCCGGCTGGCAAAGGTGGTTCTCTTCACAATATGGGTGGACTGTTGGGTGCGACCTTGGCGATGTTGGGCATCTGGAAACCCCCACATGGAAGTCCTTGGCTCTCCTCCCCGGTTTCCGTGCTTGCACCAGGTGTGTTGTTGGAGATGGCGAGCGCACGACTTTCTGGCGGGATTTATGGTTGGGTCAGGCAACTCTTGAGCTTAGGTTCCCCGCTCTCTTCTCTCACTCAATGCGCCCCAATGCGTGTGTCTCGGCGGTTTCGGCTCGTTTTGATGGGCAGCTCCAACCGCGGCTCTCCTCGGTCGCTCGGGCGGAGCTGGCCTCTCTTATGGAGGAGTTGTGTGGTGTGACACTGGCTGTGGGCATCCCGGACCAGCGTTGCCTTCGCATCTCCAGGGGCGGTTACACTGCCAGGGGAGCGTACAGGGCCGCCATGGAGGTGCATGCGATGGATGTCTTCGCGCTGACCATCTAGCGTAGCTTCGCTCCTAGAAAAAGCAAGTTCTTTCTCTGGCCCTGCCACCATCATCGGTTGCCTAGTGCTGACCTACTCTTCAGGAGGCATGTGGGGGGGGGGGGGGGGGGGGGGGGGGGGGGGGTCAGAGACCATGGAGCACCTTGTTGTTCGAGTGCGTGCTTGCTCGCGCTATCTAGACTATGACCTCCACGAAAGCCACGGTGCCCTTGTCGGTGGAGGACCTATGCTCAGTAGCAGTGGGGGGTTCCCTGTGGCGCCTCGTCTGCGGTTCACCATCTGCATCGCCGCCCTCTGGAATGTTTGGAAGAGCAGAAATGCAAACCTCCCGCCCTCTGATGTGGTTCGTAACATCTCTGCGGACGTCTCGCTCTGGAGATGGAGATGCTCTCGTACTATCTGTAAGATGATCTTGGATTCATGGGTCCAGTGCCTCACTGTGTTGCACTAGCTCTGCCCCCCCCCCCCCCCCCCCCCCCCCCTCCTTTTGCCCCCTCTCGCACTGCCCCGTGTGCAGTTGTGAAAATCTACTCTCTTTGTTTGGTTCGATGAGAAGTTAAATGGAAAATTCAGGTGGGCAGCTCTCTCTGCCCCCGGTGACGTTTCAAATAAAAAGGAAAATGTGATAAATAATCAGACAGATAATCCGTTGCTTTATCAGACGCATAATCCATCAGTTGATCGGATACATAATCCGTCACTTTATCGAAAATCCTGACATGTTTCAGTAAGATTAGTTTTATAAGGCAGGTGTGCATCAATTTACTTGGAGCGATCTAAAATCGGACAGATAATCCATCACTTTAATAATCTGGTTTCGATCGTTGTCATCACACGACCAAAACTTGTTATTATACGTCCCCCTCTTGGCTCTTTCAGTACAGGAAAATCAAAAGTTATCGTGTATCTAGATGTAAGCCGAGTGTAAATTCACGGGTACACGACTTCTAGGCATATACACGGAGTATTAAAAGACAAAAACACATCAACAAATTCGACCTCGGCTTATAAGGACGTAAGTCGAGAGTGACAAATAATATGCTTGGCTTACAGGAAATTCTCGGCATACAACACAAAAGAGCACGACTTACACATTCACCCCAGCAAAGGTCCATGCCACGTGGCAATCACAGAGATGGTTGACGGCTCCATGACATATGGTATGATCTTGGTTGCCCAGGACCAAATGGAACTGACTAGTGCAAATATAAGCTAAGAGTGGACCTTGGCTTACATATATGCCGAGCATGCAGTGCAGACCTCAGCTTACACATATGTCCTGCACTGGCTGAGAAGGAGCTTGGCTTACAAGTGGACACGTGGCTGCGCGCAGTTGCACCTGGCTGTGAATGTAAGCCGAGACAACGCTATCGAGACAACGCTATCGGCTTATAAGTATGCCATGCAATTTTTGCAGATCTCGGCTTATCGGGGTGGAACGTGTCATTGTATGATTGGCTTGTGTATGCATCATATGCGAGCAGGGTGCTCGGCTTAGAGCGAGTACAATAGGATGACGTAGGCGGGCTGTAAGGCTTTAAATATTATATTTTGGATGAGTTGGAGGACAGAGAGAGAGGAGGAGAGAGAGAAGGGAAGCAGACTACTGATTAACAGCCGGCTGCAGCACGTTCTCCTAGGCATGTTGTGAGAGAGTGAGGTGGGCCATGTAGCAAAAAAGTATACATATTTATATCCAACTATTGTACTTGCTGGCAATAAGGTTGGCTATAGATGATGTGGCAAGACCATATAGTCAGCAGCTGGCTATACTGTGGTTGGGGGCCACCATTGCGGGCCGCTTGAGAGAAAGCTATGCGCACCTCACCATCATGACAAAAAAAATAAACAATATTCTCGCATCTCGTGGACATCACAACCATCTTAAAAGAAAAAAGAAAAAATCTAGAAAAACTTCTGTTACAAAAAGTCTCCCTACCATTTAAAAAACTCTAAAAAATACTTTCTCACCGTGACCAACCAGCATGCGCCACATGGCGTAGCTGGTTGGCCACCATTCTAGGGTCTCTTAATGGGTTTAACTAGTGGTTGGGGCGCCACCCTGTGGCGTCCCTTGAGAGAAAGTTGTGCGTATGTTTTTCTTTAAAAAAAATACATCCCCAAAAAGGCTTTCGCCCCGCTTTATATATAAAGCACCTATCAACAAGCACCCAGTACAAACACACGCCACCCCTACACACGCACACACCCAAGGCAAGATACAAAGGCGTTGAGCGCAGCAACACCATCCCTAGCACTACCACCACGAATAGATGAAGCTACATATGACGATCCATGAGCTCCAAGGCGGCGCCTTGAGGAAGGGTACGACACCGGCGCGTCGCCACTGCCCGACTCAAGGATCAGAGTTTCCCCTGGGGCTGCATGATGGGCAATGAGAGCCGCGACGATGCCTTCAAGAAGGGAACGATCTTCGCCACCGCCGGTCCGTCCGAAGATAGAACAGGTTTTCACATCGGCCAACACTCACCGCCACCGAACGCCACACCCCGGCTACCACGCCGCCCACACGGCCATGGCGAGCGGGCAGCATCAAGCTACGGGCTCTGCCCAAGAGCACCGCGCTACCACCACCAGGGCCGCCGCCCCGGCATCCAAGACCTTGACACCACCTCACCCGAGACCCGCCGCTACCCCAACCAAATAGACAAGCGGAAAGGTCCCACCTTTCGCACCCCGACCCCCATCGTCGAGACCCGATAGGCCGGCCAGAACTGGCATCCATCAGCCCGTCCTGCTGCCCCGAGCGCGAGACGAACTCGATCCTGCAGCACCGTGAGGGGGACGAGGTCAGTCCTGCTACACTGTGCGCGAGACGAGCTCGGTCCTGCTGCACTGTGCGCAAGACGAGCTCGGTCCTGCCGCACTGGACGCGAGACGAGCGATGGACCGCGGCTGGGAGAGGGCCAGCCCTTCGATGGAAGTAGTGCCCGGACGACGAGGAGATGGGCCGAGGTCAAGACGGTCCGAACGCGGACGAGCCGACGCCGGAGAAGCTGGCCGTCGCCGCAGTCAGAGCCCCCGAGCCACCATGAAGCCGCCACGACACCGAGAGGCCACCACCAACGCCGGACCTCCCCGCGCCGCCGCCCACGGCCAGAGCAACGGCCACGCCCGGCCGCTGCCAACCCGCGTCGCCCGGCGAGCTCCAAGCGTCGGAGCAGCCAGGCACGCACCACCAATGCCACACGCTGGAGCGCCAGCCACCACCACAGAGCATGCGCATCCACGCCCTGGCCAACACCACCGGAAGCCCCGCCACCCCACCGGAGAAGCACAACCACCAGCACCACCACCACCACTTTAGCAGGGCCGCCAGCCGTCCCCGCTGCCACCAACCACCAACACCATCCAGATCTGGGAAGAGCCACCCAGATCCGCCGCCAGAGCAACCCGCCTCCTTGGATCCCCACAAGCCGCCGCTGGAGGGGGGAGGGAGGAGAGGGGGGCACTCCTGCGGGCCACCACGACGCCGGGGAAGGGAAGGGAGCCGGAGCAGAGGAGAGCCGCCACCCGACACTCGCTATAGTTTATGCATGCATCTTGTTTTGAATTTGATGCCTGGTGTACCAGTCCATGAGCTAGTAGTATAGCGGACCCTTTACTCTCCATGCATCAGCTTTACAAAGCTGCTCGAGTCTACTCCGTATCCAATATAGATGAAGTGAAAGAAGAGATCATTGGCAATTCGGCCATGACACACGCATGCGGCGACCTGGCTGCCTGCAGAATTTGCTAACCCATCACTCGAGCAAATTATATTAGCTAACCCGCACGCCTGCGCTCTGCAGGATAAGTTGAACAAGGAGAGATATCCATGCATTCATGACTGTGCAGGGGCGAGGCCCGGAGATGAGCTGGGATGAGCTTTAATGGCCGGCTATCGAGGAAGGAAGGAAGGAAGAAAGGGAAGGAAAGAGATCAAATCAAAGTCATGCAGCGAGAGGCGCAGTCGAGAGGGAGCTGGACTGTGGCTGTGCACAAGTGGGAGCTGGACTGTGGCTGTGCACAAGTGGCCTAGGCACATGGCGCCCGGGCCCAGTAGGGCTAGGCGGAATCCCCACGCGTCGACCCGCCGCTGGCTCCAGACTCCCCACAGCGGGACCATCCGGCCCCTGCGACCGTCTACGTGTCGGCACCCGCTAGGCGCGCGCCACCCACCGACTCCTCCGTCCGCCCATCCATCCTTTGCCCTAGTTTTCTCTAGGGCGGAACGTGATCTCTGCAAATTGAGATGCAAAGATGACAGACACACCAGGGACTCACTTCCTTCACCCTGTGAGTAGTATTTCTAGTCTCCGTACTGTCACTGGCGGTGCCGCCACCATTCCCTTTTACTCCTGCAAAGCTGGCGGCCGGTGTAACTCGGCCGGATCCTGGTCCTGGATCGATTTGTTTGTTCGAATCCAACTCATTCACGACAGCCAATAATCTCCTCACGCATGCACATACGTACTGCCCGTGAAACCATTTCCTAACAAGGCCTATCTACGTACGCTTCCCAGTTTCGAATCTCAGGCCCGGCCGCGAAGCTGCGAGAAACATGTTAGCCTCCATGGATGTTCTTGCCTGCAAGTGTCAAGTTATCAACACGTACACTTATCGGATCCGTGTGATCCGTATGCGTTGTCAATACAGCGCACGTTTCTTGCATGCTCTCTCTACGTAGAAGATGGACACGCATCGATTCTGCAGGTTAGCACGAGAACTACGTAACGTACCTAAGCCGCAGAGTGCAGTTGTATGATACTGCCGAAGTAGATTAAAGCCAATAATTAAAGGAAGAGAACACACAAGCTCAACTTCTGTCCAAACGAAGTATATATCTACAAGTATTAACTGAAGGGCGGGTAATTCCTGCTACTGGCTAAGTAGATTATACACTTGTACCTGTAAGATAGTGTATGCATGGTTCAAGGTTTTCAAGGACAAAGTTGCTGAAGAATGGCACAAGTGCAGAATCGGGCTATAGCACCGGTTCGTAAGGGCCTTTAGTGCCGGTTCTGTAACCGGCACTAAAGGGTGGGGACTAAAGGTCCCTCTTTAGTACCGGTTCTGCACGAACCGCCGTTAAAGGGACACCACGTGGCACGAGACAGCGCCGGGGGCGGAGAGCCCTTTAGTACCGGTTGGTAACACCAACCGGTACTAAAATGTTTGGGGGGTTTTGGTTTCATGATTTCTTTTTCCTTTAATTTTGTGTTTTCCATTTAATTCTTTTTCGTTTGCTGGTATTTTACGATACTACATATTATACACGTTATGCATATATATAAATAGAATTTCTCGTAGAACCGATCATATATATCACGTTATACTACATATTATACACGTTATATATATATATATATATATATATATATATATATATATATATATATCATCGAATGTCTCACAACCACCATTATTCACACATACACATGTATATATATGTATACAATTAGGTATATATATACAATTTATCCTACATGTTGCCTTGGTGCCTTCGGAGCACGATGACAATTGGGAGTGGTTCATGGGGGCGGTAGCGGGTAATGGTATTCTCCTTTGGGATCTATGACCTGGTCGAGCAAAAATTCCGCTATTTCCTCTTGAATTGCTAGTATGCGCTCCGTTGGTAGGAGCTGCTCCCGCACGTCTTTAAACTGTTAAGAAGGAGGTCAATATGCATGTGTATTAGTTGTGTGACTAGATATCGATAATCATGTAAAAATTGTGAATAGTGTTCTGGCAAACGTACACATTGCTCTCTATCAGATTTGCTCCTTTCGGACGCCATCATGCGAATGTTCTCGCAAACGTAGTATGCACACAGATCAGTCCCCGGCGCCTGCTTCAGGGCCTTTACGAGAATGGTATTTAATCAGATAATAATTAATCAAGCATGATAATTAATTAATGGTATCGAAACAAGAATTAAAGAGATGGTAGCTAGCTAGTACTACTTAATTGCTTACCTTGGGTCGAAACCAAAACAGCTTTTGTCGCCATTTGCCTGGAGTCACCTTGATGAAGTTTGCCCAAGCCCTGCCCGCCGGCAAAGAAAATGAATAAAGGGGTTATTAAATAGTTGATATCAGGAAATGATGAACTAAATAGGCTGAGATATAGTTAATAATGATTGAAATTACCTGCCGACTATCCCCTTCAAGATGGTGAAGTCACTTTCTTTTTTAAGTAGTGAGTCCAGTACTTCAACTGTTCCTTCTTCAACTTTAATGACTAACAAGATCCAGTGGTAACTGCATGCACACACGTTTGCATGTCTTAATTAAGCGGGCATGTGCATAACACTAATCAACTACCCTAAACCCTATACACTTAATTATTAACATCTAGCTAGCTAGTAAGGAAAAACAAAATTTGTAGTACAAGACAGTATGACTCACAGGAAGTTGTAAGGAAGTAGTATATTTCATTGGTATTGAGGCGCTTGAAGAACTCTAGCATATTTTTCTCTACATCTGCTTTATACCATTCGTATTTCCATGTGTCTTCATTAATGCAATTTGGGTCAATGAACCCAGAGCCATAGTGTCCAGCTTTTTTCATTTTATACATCTTCATCCTGCATAATACCACAGAAAAGAATATAGTGAGGATAATTACAGGTAATGATCAATCAATGAGCACTAAAGCTAGCTTGAGACTTAAATTATAGAAAGAAATCACTTACAGACAATAGCAATTGACGGTAGATTTGTCGAGTGCAAAAACCGACAGATCTCGTGTAGGGGGTCCCGAACTGTGCGTCTAAGGCGGATGGTAACAGGAGGCGGGGGACACAATGTTTACCCAGGTTCGGGCCCTCTCGATGGAGGTAATACCCTACTTCCTACTTGATTGATCTTGATGATATGAGTATTACAAGAGTTGATCTACCACGAGATCGTAGAGGCTAAACCCTAGAAGCTAGCCTATGATTCTGATTGTTCTTGTCCTACGGACTAAACCCTCCGGTTTATATAGACACCGGAGGGGGCTAGGGTTACATAGAGTCGGTTAAAAGGGAGGAGATCTACATATCCGATTTGCCAAGCTTGCCTTCCACGCAAAGGAGAGTCCCATCCGGACATGGGACGAAGTCTTCAATCTTGTATCTTCATAGTCCAATAGTCCGGCCAAAGTATATAGTCCGGCAGTCCGAGGACCCCCTAATCTAGGACTCCCTCAGTAGCCCCTGAACGAGGCTTCAATGACGATGAGTCCGGCGCGCAGATTGTCTTCGGCATTGCAAGGCGGTTTCCTCCTCCGAATACTCCATAGAAGATTTTGAACACAAGGATCGTTTCTGGCTCTGCAAAACAAATTCCACATACCACCGTAGAGAGTACAATATCCCACAAATCTAATCTGCTGACAACTTTTCATAGCATGACGTCCTACCGTGATCCGGTCATCACGAATCGTTTTTTCCAGCCTGCCACTACACGTGTTGCGAGGCGGTTTTATTGGCACGTATTGTCGAAGCAGAGATCGTGTCCCCTTGTCACGGGATTCTCATCAATACGGGTGTGGGTAACCCAACCGCGCATCAATCATAGCGCTTGGGGAATAAGCGAGTTTACCAGGCAAGTGGGGAGGCGCACAGTTTCTACCGCCCTTATAAAGGGACAAGGGCTCCTCCTTTTCACCCACGCCTTCTTCTTCCCTGCTCATCCATTCTCGCGCACTCGAGCTCCAGCGCCCAAGTTCGCATTTTCTCCGCAAAACCATTCCAAGCATGTCTGGAGCGGGAGGCAAGTGGATGGTCTCCTCCGTTACGGAGGAGAACATCGCGCACCGGGAAGCCGGATACCTGGCCGCAGACATCGCGCACCAGCTCCCAGACGCGGGGCAGATCGTCCCTACCCCCGAGCCCCACGAAAGGGTTGTATTCCTTACCCACTTCGTCCGCGGGCTAGGATTTCCCCTCCACCCATTTGTCCGCGGGCTCATGTTCTACTACGGGCTGGACTTCCATCACTACTAGGAAAAGGGCTATAGATGGAATGGCCACTAATGGCGCACCACACATGTGGTGCGCCATTGCTATATAGCAGTGGCGCACCATGTGCTGGTGCGCCATTAGTGTGAAAGACACTAATGGCGCACTAGACAAACGGTGCGCCATTAGTAACAATTTTTTATTTATTTTATTTTTCCAAACATACTAATGGCGCACGAGGGCACAGTGCGCCATTACTAGTTATAACTAGTAATGGCGCACTAGCCACATAGTGCGCCACTACTATATTTTTTTTATTTTTTTGCAAAACTACTAATGGCACACCAGGGAACAGTGCACCATTACTAGCGATCCCCCTCCATCTCGATTGCTATCCCACCTCGCCAGATCCGGCCCCCCTCGCCGCCGAGCACCCCCCGCAGCCTCTACCCCACTCCACCGGGCGCCGCCGCCGACCCCCCGCACCCTCCCCCGCTCCACCGCCGCCGACGACCCACCGCACCCTTCCCTGCTCCACCGCCGCCGACGACCCACCGCACCCTCCCCCGCTCCACCGCCGCCGACGACGCACCGCACCCTAGCTCCCCTGCTCCACCGCCGCCGATGACCAACCGCACCCTCCCCGGCCTGCTCCACCGCCGCCGACGACCCCCTGCACCCTCTCCGGCCTGCTCCACCGTCACAAATGAATGCTATAGCTAATTCCTCCCTCTCCCTCGCCAGTTCCCCTTCGTCCCTCTCCCTCGCGCCAGTTCCTCTCCGTCCGCTCCCAATCCGCGCCCCCGCCGCCTCCCTCTCCCCATCCTCCCTTCCGACCCCACCCCACTCTCGCCGGAGCAGCGCCGCACGGCCGACACCAACCTCGCCCTCGCCCGCGCGCGCCGCAACCTCCGCCTCGCATTCAACGGCTACACATTCTACACCGAGGACAAGGACATGAAGAGCGATGGTTATCAGAACTCCGGGGTAACGATGGAATCCTACACCGGTAACGACAAGGACAGAGCACCCCTCGCACCCCTCGACGACCCACCGCACCCTCCCCCGCTCCACCGCCGCCGAGCACCCCCCTCACCCTCTCCCCCACACCCTGTTTTTATAAAAATTATTACTGTTTTTATAAAAAAAATATTACTGTTATGATTTAAACAAGTTTGAACATATTTAAACACAAATAAATATCAAACAACATTTTAAATGCATAAAAACAAAAATTGGGGAGCCTGGGAATCGAACAAAAGACCTCCTAGTGTGTGCGCTGCGTGCTGACCAATCGGGCTAGTGGGCATGTTCTGATGGAGATAGGGTTAGGTGGAAATATAACCTGAGCAGTCGGGCTAGTAATTTCTAATGGCGCACCAGGGTGAGGTGCGCCATTGCTATCGTCGTACTTATGGCGCACTTGGGGGAGATGCGCCATTAGATAGACATCCCGCACTCCACCTATTCCCTCGCACTGTGGCCTCCCTCCCTCCCTCGCCAGATCCCCCACTCGACCCCAACCGTACGCCGCCGCCCCTTGGTCCGCCCCCTCCGTCCGCCGCGCCTGCACGCCGTCGGCGACGCCGCCGCCGCTGTGGTCTTGCGTTGCCCCGACGCCGCCGCCCCGACCCCCGCGGGACTCCACCCCCGCCGCCCCCGCGCCCCCCGAACGAGATCGGCCGAGCGCTCCTCTCCTCTCCTCCTTCCTCCGACGAGCGAGGGCCTCCTCCGGCCCCTGCAGCAGCCGGCGAGCGAGGGCCTCCTCCTCCTCCGACGTGCCCACACCCCGCCTGCCCCTGCCGTCCTCCGCCACCCGGCGACCAGCCGCGCCCGCCCAGGTACCCCTCCTCCTTCCTCCTTCCTCCCTCTCCACCCTTCCTCCCCATTCCCTCCCTCAGTAGCTAGCTAAAAAACATACATGAACACCTAAAAAATCTGTATGCAACACCTAAAAAAAATCTGATTTTGAGTTAAACATAAATAAACTTGCTAAGGGGTGATGAATGTACATATTTGTATGCAACACATAGGGATTAAACAAGTACGTTTAGGTGACCGACAGCCAATTAGCATCACCAGGCACAACACCTGCTGTGTTCCAGTTATTTAGGGAAGGAACCTGTTGTGTTCAATAGATGCAAGCAAACACCAACAGACCAATCATCAGTAAGAAGTGAGTGACTTGTAGGTTTATTAACTAAAATACTGCATAAGGCTAGGTATGCAGGGCTATTTGATATTAATAACACCAATAGTAGCGCGTTGATGCCGATGGTGCTCAGTTATCAGATGTATAGATGTACCAACTAGACTGTATATATCTATATTCAGCACATACATCAACATAGCCCATTGGAAGAAGGGAAGCAGAACCTTTAGCATTACTAAATTGTAATTTCTGAACAAATTAAATGATAACCTTATTTAAATTCTGGAATTTAAAGAAAGAGGCAATGAAATTCTCCTAGTTGAGAAGACAGTCATCTTGTAGGGCACTGAATTGACCCATGCTCAAGCTCAAAATAGCTTAGCAGTTTAAAAAACAAGGTACTAGAAATTCAGTAGGTTGCAAGGAATAGAAACTTCCAGGCAAGAGGTCAGGTCACCACTTGATCTTGGCACCAACCAGATCAGGCAATTAGCTACTATATTAAAAAACTACTAAGAATTTGTGAATGAGATCTCAAGATTTATTCTGTTGTATTAAAAAACTACTAAGAATTTGTGAATGAAATTCTCCACCCTTCCTCCCCATTCCCTCCCTCCCTCCCCTCGACCGTGGTACACAATCTGTGCGTGCAAGTGCAATCTCTGGAGCCCCTTCGAGTATGGTCATAGAATAGTTCCATTATAAGAGTGCTATTATAAGAGTACAATATGCTAATGATACCCTTTTATTGTTGGAAAATGATGCTGGAATTGCTCTGAATCTGAAATGGATTCTAACCTGTTTTGAACAAATTGCTGGGATGACAATTAACTATCATAAGTGTACTCTTATCCCTATTAACTTGACAGCTAATGATCTCACTCCATTTGTGGACATTTTCCAATGCATAGTTGGGGATTTGTGGACATTTTCCAATGCATAGTTGGGCAATAAAAGATACATTCACTTGAATGCAGTGTGCTTTTTTCTTTTCCAAAGGAAAAGAAATTGTGGTGTATAACAAATGTATTATTTGGTGGAAATTGAGATATCATATTAATCATTGACAAATTGGCTTTGCACAAATAATCTTAAATCCATGCATACCTACACAATTCATCTATTTGCAATGTGATGTTGTAAGGGTACTAATTGGTCTCTTCTGCTGCTTATCAGAGATGGGGGGAAGCAGCCACCGCCGCTCTGCCTCACCGGAGTACGAGTTGGATGCTTTCGAGTTCTTCAGTGTCATACTTGGGACTTCAATATCAGCCACGAGGCAGGTATATAAAACGAGAGATCTCCCCTTCACCCATCTCATTATGATAACTCTGTTGTTTGCTACATCACTCCTTGTCCCAAATTGCAGAGGCTGCCTGACACTTTTATGAACATGCTGGGTGAAGATTCGCCAGATAATGTGAAGCTCCGACAGGCCGGCAGCGGGGTTCGCAGGCTGTGGGACGTGGAGTTGCTGATCGAGGAGGGCCACATGTACCTGTGCCGTGGTTGGGAGAAGTTCTACAGTGCCAACGACCTGCGGACCGGGTACTTTCTTCTCTTCAGGTACGACGATGACGCCACAATGCTCATCGTGAAGGTTTTCAACACGACTATGTGTCGCATGCGCTACGCTGACGACGAAGATGCCAGTGCGTTCTGACTCTTCTTATTCCTCTACATTTGGCTTTGTCTCACATCGATTGTTAACGGCCATTGTTGCATTTGGACAGGCAATGGGAGCAGCAGCAGCGAGACTGGCTACAGCCAAAGCAGCAGCGATTATGGTTGTAGCAAAAGCAACAGCAATTCTGGCTTTAGCGAAAGCAGCAGCGATTCTGGCAGCAGCAAAGACAGCAAGAAGGATGATCCGGACTGGAGTGGGGGAGAAGAGGAGCAGAGTGGGGATGAGGAGCTGCAGGATGACGATGGGCATCAGGCTGAGGATGACCTAGCGCTGGTGGTGGCTGACCAAGGGCAAGAGATGGTGGTGGCTGACCATGGGCAAGAGATGGTGGTGGCTGACCATGGGCAAGAGATGGTGGTGGCTGACCATGGGCAAGAGATGGTGGTGGCTGAGGATGACCTAGCGATGGTCGTGCCCGTCCTGCCTGAAGGTGGCCTCGTGATGGTGGTGGTGCCTGACAATGACCACGCACCGGTGGTGGCGCCGGCGATCCCACAGCTGGGCGACATGACCACGCCAATTGTGGTAGAAGACTACATCCCACAGCTGCCTCCACCGCCTCGCCGCTCTTGGCGCATCAGGCCGAGGAAGGAGAAGGAGAAGAACAATGAGAACTGAACTATGTGAAACTTTTGTAATATGGTTTTGGATGGATAACGGTGTTGGATGAACAATGTGAAACTTTTGTAATATGTAACGATGGAACTATGTGTTGGCTATGTATGTATACATGATGAAACTTGTGTGTTGGATATGATTGTTATATGGATGCTTGTTGTATATATATGTGTTGGATATCTCATATATGAAATAGTGACCTGAGATTAAGAAAAAACGATTTTTTTTAAAATGTTACTAATGGCGCACTTCCCACTACTAGAAAAAGGGCTATAGATGGGATTGACACTAATGGCGCACCAGAAAAGCGGTGCGCCATTAGTATATAGTAATGGCGCACCACCTTCTGATACACCATTAGAGTTGAAACTACTAATGGCGCACCAGGCGCAGGGTGCGCCATTAGTATCAAATTTTTTTTAACTAGTGCGCCTGTCAAAACATACTAATGGCGCATCCAGACACAGTGCGCCATTACTAGTTGTAACTAGTAATGGCGCACCTAGCCCAGGGTGCGCCATTAGTATCAATTTTTTTTAACTAGTGAGCCTGTCCAAACATACTAATGGCGCATCCAGACACAGTGTGCCATTACTAGTTGTAACTAGTAATGGCGCACCTGTCCCAGGGTGCGCCATTAGTATCAAAAAAAAATATTTTTTTTAACTAGTGCGCCTGTCCAAACATACTAATGGCGCATCCAGACACAGTGCGCCATTACTAGTTGTAAGTAGTAATGGCGCACCTGGCCCAGGGTGCGCCATTAGTATCAAAAGTTTTTTTAACTAGTGCGCCTGTCCAAACATACTAATGGCGCACCACCAGAAGGTGCGCCATTAGTAACCTGGATTACTAATGGCGCAATTAGAGTTGGTGCGCCATTAGTAAGTGGGCAGCAACAAGATATTTTGGACAGCCTCTCCTACCCACACTCACTTTCTCCCCACTTCATTCTCTCCACCTCCTCCTTGTCTCGGGTGCCTCCTCTTTTTCACCTCATTTCCACCATAGATTCATTCAATTTAAGTGGTTAAATTACCTTGTTTTGATAGGTAAGTAAGGGGGGAAGCTATATTTATGTTGTTCTCCCTACAACAATGTGCACATGCACTTTTTATGGCCTAGCTAGATCTATGTATGTTCGTGGTGTTGCATATGTTTGTGGTGTTGCATATGTGTTTGTGTTTGGAGGTGTACCGGTATTTGAAATGCGATAGTTGCCAATATTTTGCCGGAATGTTGATTCATTTCCGTTTCGGCGAGAATTTTGGCATTAAGCATTCTTTTTGGTCCTATTTTTAGGGAAAGTCATGCCAAATTTTTTCTTGGTTCTAAAATATCGTTTTGCTCTACCCCGCAGGCGACCATGGTCCGCATGATGACCGAAGGCATCGTGAATAGGTTTTTGAGGTCCGCGAAGGCCGAGATGCTTCAAAAGAACGAGACGGAGATAAGATGTCCGTGTCGAAGATGCAAGCTGAAGAGCCTTATTGCGGACCCGGAATCCTGGCAGGTGCGGGACCACCTGCTCTTGCGTGGTTTCATGGATGGCTATCGGTGGCAAGGTGATGAAGATGACTACGAAGTCGTCCATGGGGGCCGGGCAAGAAATGAGGAAGGGCAGCAAGACAACCACCGCGGCTCGGGCGGGCGAGAAGACGAAGAATCCCCAGGAGATGATCACGACGGTGATGCTGTACACAGTCATCATGTAGAAGATGCAGGACATGATGATGAGGAAGATGCCGGAGCAGACGACGGGCATGATCATGAAGATGATGATGCCGGCGGAGCAGACGACGCTGGACCATCGATGGGCTGGGTGCAGGACCCTCATATTCAAGAGCTGCTTCTCAAGCAGACGGATAACGCAAGAGCTGCCGCCCGAGAGAAAGCCAAGATGGATCAACTTGAGTTAGACGCGGTTACTCCATTGTATGAAGGATGCAGGCCCGAGGATACCCGCCTGAAAGTAACGCTCATGGCTCTGGAGATGAAGGTAAAACACAAAATGACCGACGCATGCTTCGACGAGAACATGTCATTCTGGCACGAACGTCTTCCCAAGGGGAACAAGTGCCCGACCAGTTTGGAGGAGGCGAAGAAAATCGTGTGTCCTCTGGATTTACCGCACGTGAAATACCATGTGTGCATGAACAATTGCATCATTTATCGGGACGAGCACGCGGAGTCTACCATATGTCCGGTGTGCGGCGTCACTCGATACAAGAAGAGGAAGAAAGCTCCTCGAAAAGTGGTGTGGTACTTTCCGATCACTCCTCGTCTGCAGCGGTATTTCGCGGACCCTAAGGTAGCAAAGCTCCTGCGTTGGCACGCGGATAGGGAGGAGAAGAAGCGAGAAGATGACGCAAATGATCCGGAGATAGATAAAAAAGACAAGATGCTGAGTCACCCTAAGGATGCGAGCCAGTGGCAAGCGTTGAACTTCGAAGACCTAGAATTTGGGAACGATCCAAGGAACATCGTGCTGGGCGCGAGCACCGATGGAGTCAATCCGTTTGGCAGCCAGAGAAGCACACATAGCACCTGGCCTGTGTTTGTGTGGATGTACAACCTTCCCCCCTGGTTGTGCATGAAGAGGAAGTACATTCACATGAGTATGCTAATCGAAGGACCGAAACAACCAGGGAACGACATCAATCTGTATCTGGGGCTGCTGAAAGAGGAGCTTGACACGCTGTGGAAAACGCCAGCCAATACGTGGGACGCCGCAGAGAAAGAATATTTCCCTATGAGAGCCGCGCTGCTCACGACGGTGCACGACTATCTCGGTTACGGATATCTCGCGGGGCAGGTGGTCCACGGATTTTCTGGATGCGTCAGGTGCATGGATGACACAACGTATCGCCAGCTAGATAGAGATCCCGGGTCTTCGAAAACCGTGTTCATGGGACATCGAAGGTGGCTTCGCGACGATGACCCGTGGAGAAAACGCAAGGATCTATTCGATGGTGAAACTGAACCCCGAGGACGCCCGCGTACGAGGAGCGGCGAGGAAATAGACGAGCTGTTGAAAAATTGGAAAGACTGCCCACTGCCGGGAAAGAAGCAAAAGGCGCCAGAGCCGGGAAAGAAGCGAAAGGCGCCAGAGCCGCTGCTGAAGGTATGGAAAACGAGGTCTGTTTTCTGGGACTTGCCGTACTGGAAGATCCACCGTGTGCCTCACAGCCTTGATGTCATGCATATCACGAAGAACGTGTGCGAGAGTCTGCTTGGTACCCTGCTCAACATGCCAGAGAGGACCAAAGATGGGCCGAAAGCAAGGGCAGACTTGAAATCAATGGGCATCAGGCAGGAGCTTCACGCTATATATGATGATGATGATGATGATGATGATGAGGCGAAGCAGGACACGGAAAGTCGTCGCAAAGGCAAAAAGGCCAAGAAGACCGGAAATGACTACCCTCCCGCGTGCTTCACTCTAAGTCAGGAGGAGATCGAGCAGTTTTTCACCTGCCTCGTAGGAGTAAAACTTCCTTACGGTTACGCGGGGAAGATAAGCAGATACCTAGACCTAGCGAAGCTGAAGTTCAGCGGGATGAAGTCTCACGACTGTCACGTGCTGATGACGCAGATACTTCCAGTTGCAATCCGTGGGATCATGGACGCGCACGTCCGTGAAACGCTATTTGGCCTATGCAACTTTTTCGACGTCATCTCTCGGAAGTCTGTTGGCGTGAGGCAACTCAGAAGGCTACAGGAAGAGATCGTGGTGATACTATGCGAGCTTGAGATGTACTTCCCGCCCGCATTCTTCGACGTTATGGTGCATCTGCTGGTCCATATCGTGGACGATATCATCCAACTCGGGCCGACGTTCCTGCACAGCATGATGCCGTTCGAAAGGATGAATGGTGTCATCAAAGGATACGTTCGCAACATGTCACGTCCAGAGGGAAGCATAGCCAGGGGCTTTCTGACCGAAGAGTGCATCTCCTACTGCACGAATTATCTAGGCATCGAGAACCCCGTTGGTCTGCCCGTCAACAGGCACCTCGGCAGGCTCGCTGGATGGGGTCACCGTGAGGGTCGCCGCGAAATGCATGTCGACTTCGAGGGTCGACTCGCCGACTTTGAAAGAGCAAACCTAGTCGCGCTACAACACATAGACGTGGTCGATCCTTGGGTGGTAGAGCACAAAACCTTTATTAAGAAGACGTACAATGACCGAGGCCAACAGAGGACGGACGGAGATATACTCAAAGAGCACAACTCATGTTTCACGCGTTGGTTCAAGCAGAAGCTTCTGTCGTACCCTTTACATGAGGATTCTTCCGCGGAAGAACAACTCATATTCGCCTTGTCACAGGGCGCCGAGCACAACCTGATGACCTATGAGGCGTACGATATCAACGGCTACACATTCTACACCGAGGCCAAGGACATGAAGAGCGATGGTTATCAGAACTCCGGGGTAACGATGGAATCCTACACCGGTAACGACAAGGACAGATACTACGGAAGGATCGAGGAGATCTGGGAGCTGAGCTACGCTGGAGAGAAGGTCCCGATGTTCCGTGTCAGATGGGCCAAGAGCGTCCTAAAAGAAGACCGGTATTTCACCACCATGGTTATACCCGAAGCCAAATCCAAGACCGCAGGCGCAAACGTCACCGCGAAAAATGAGCCATGGGTACTGGCTTCCCAAGTGGACCAATGCTTCTTCATTACCGACCCGTCAAAGCCCAGTCGTGTTGTCGTGAGGAGAGGCAAAAGGAAGATCATCGGAATGGATGGAGTAGCCAATGAGCAAGACTTCGACAAGTACGGCGACCCGAGAATCGAACATGACGACGATGATGAAGTAGCAGCATACACCACAAGAAGAAGCAGGACCACCCTACCTAAAGGACGTCCGTTCCACAGAAGAACTCCATTTGCGAAAAAGAAGGGCAAGAAGATTGTGAACAGATAGCTAGCTAAGATCGATTGTATTTAAATCGTAGCCTTCATTTCTCGATTGTATTTCATGGGCACTTTTTGAACTATCATGAATATTTTTAAATTTCATGGACACTCGATCTCGATCCCCCTCCATCTCGATCGCTAGCTATCCCACCTCGCCAGATCCGGTCCCCCTCGCCGCCGAGCACCCCCCGGTCCACCGGCCCCCCGCACCCCGCGCACCCTCCCCCGCTCCACCGGCATTACTGTTTGATGATATTTTTAAAAAATTATTACTGTCTTATAAAAAAATATTACTGTTATGATTTAAACAAGTTTGAACATATTTAAACACAAATAAATATCAAACAGCATTTTAAATGCATAAAAAAAATTGTGGAGCCTGGGAATCGAACCCAGGACCTCCTGGTGTGAGAACTGGCTGCTGACCAGTCGAGCTAGTAGAGGGAACTTGGTGTGGATCAGGTAAGGTGGAAGATAACCTGTTGGCTCGAGCAGAAATCAAAAAAAATACTAATGGCGCACCAGGGTGAGGTGCGCCATTAGTATGGATGTACTTATGGCGCACCAGGGTGAGGTGCGCCATTAGTATGGATGTACCTGTTGGATAACCTATCCCCTCTCTCTCCCTCGCCCTCGCCCTCGATCCCCTTCCCCTCTCCTCTCCCGACGCCGCTGCCCCGCCGCCTCGACGCCGCCCCGTCGTCCTCGTCTCCGCCCCGACGCCCCGACGCCGCGACGCCGCCCTCTCCTCTCCCGACGCCGCCGCCCCGCCGCCCCGTCGTCCTCGTCTCCTCGGCGCCGCTCTCCTCGTCTCCTCGGAGCACCACCACCACCCGGACCTCGTCGCCTCCCGGACCTCGTCGCACCACCACCAACATCCACAGCGTCGACGTCTTCGTCCCCGACGACGCCCCCGTCTTCTACGCCCGCAGGTACCCCATCCAAATCACCCCCGCCTCCATTTCCCACCTCTCCCTCTCTGCTCCTAATACAACAATCTGTCTCTGAACTTCATACTATGTTTGATTTAAAACCATGCTATTGTAGAGTGAAAGAGTGCGTACATGTGCTATTGTAGTACAGAAACAGAGTTGTGTTAGATTCATGAAGGATTGTTTTATATAAAACCATGATTTTGCTATATCATCAGCTGTATGACAGTACTATTTTTCAGTTCTCTGTGTGTTGCTTCAGTATCTCTTTTCCTACCTGAATTTTCTTCTGAATGCAAGATGATCCTAAATGTGCTGCTGGTTTTATGACTGTAGCTGCTATGCTCTGGTTTTGTTTCAACGACGTGCTCTCGCTGTGTATGTAGAGTATCCCTGACATCACTTTTTTGCATTCTGATTATATCTAGTACTGCTCCCCTCATTCTTAGACTACCTTATGAGATCAGATATCATCAAAGCTAGACAGTAAACATTAGATGTAAATTGGCATGCCATCAATGCCAGATAACACTGACCCTTTCCCTCCCTTTCTTGATTTAGATATAGGCTATCAAGACTTAAATTCCTTCCAAATGAGATGGCATATTGCAAATTTTTCCTACAAGCAGTATCACTAAACTATCACTTTAGAACCAGAGCATGCCTTGTGCACCCAATTTTATCTTTCCCAACGAGATGTTTCTCATTACCAACTATCATGTGAAATTTGAAAAGTTACACTATACTGCAGTCAAATATTCAGCAAACGAGTCCATCAAACAAAGATCCTCTAGTAGAAGAAACTCTTCTTTTTCTATCAGTACTAAGCTACTGTTCATGTAAGTAAAACCAGCATACTACTGTTCAGTTGTGTAATTGCATATGTATCGAAGCACTAGGGGGTAAACCAAGAAGGTAGATAGCACAAAATTCTTCACTAGGACAGTGACAACAGTGACTTTCTGTTATCCCTACTGTTCCCTTGGTAAAACGTATAGGATGTACTTCTCACGATCAGGACTGCAGCTAAGATGAACATGCAATCTCTCTTTTCTTTTAATTTTCAGAACATTTACAGTCTTGCTCACTACTCTGATTCTTCTTTATCAGTGGATGCAAAGTCAAAAACAAGAGCTTTTAGGACTTCATGTTTTGAAACCAGTTAAATCATATAGTTTCTGTTATTTTTTCTCATGCTCCTGTTCTCTGAACATATTAGCTGGAAGCATCACATAGTTTGTTAGCTTTTTACAGACAAGTGTGCTTTGATTTTTGTTTAAGATTGCAGCTATCTTCATGTTGTTTGTTCCATAAATATTCTTATATACCATCAAAATAACTTCTGTTAATTATGTTCAGTACTGATGAATTTTTCATTGACTATTTTGAACACTGTCATTCTCAAGTTAAGTTTGTACTCTGTAACCTCATAACCTCATAAAGAGCAATATATTTGTTTGGCTGTCTTCTGTTAACAATATTTACCCCTGTTCTTTCATGTGCAATTTGTAATCATCTATCTAACCATGTTTTCCATTAGAAGTTAGAACGTGTCTGTTTGTCTATTCTAAAACTAAGGTGTAGCATCCAAGAGCTTGTCTTCATTTAGTATGCTTCAGTTTATCTATTGTGGATTACTCTCTCCATTCCAAATTAATTGAAGTTCTAGCTTTGTCCTTATTCAAATTTGACCAAGTCCATAAGAAAAATATATCAAGACCTACAACGCCAAATTAGTTTCATTACACTGAAAACTAAGTTTCTGATTTATTTTGTTATAGAAGTGTATTTAGTTAGTTACTTACTCCTGGTAGCTAATAAGTGGTTACTCTTTGGACTTTGGTGGTGTATGTATAAAAAAACAGTAGCAAATAAAAAAAAGCAGTAGCAAATTAAAAAAACAGTAGCAAAAAATTAGGTATAAAAACAGTAGCAAATATAGCTAGGGCAATTTTGTTTAGGTATAAAAAACAGTAGCTACAATTTGTAAAAAGCATGAGCAACTGAAAAATCATCCTGAAATATAGCTAGGACAAACTTCAGTCTTTTTTTTGTTTGTAACAGAAACTACAGTAGTAAATATTTCCTGAAGTAAATATTTTCAGTCATTACAAATATGATACTGCTTGGAGATGATACTGCTTGGAGATGCATATATTGTTTCACCTCTTCACATGCCAATGTATTTTCCATGTTGTGATGGAGGCCTTTTTTGCCTTGTCCACCCGAGAGGCCCTTGAGTTTGCCGGAATGTCGATTAACTTCCGTTCCGGCAAATTCGGGTACTCCATATGTCCTATTTTCAGCAAAGGTCATGCTGAAATTTTCCGTGAATTTTAGCATGACTTTGCTAAAAATAGGACATATGGGGTACTTGTGACTAATGCATGGGCCGGGGTATCTTAGTAGGTAATTAAGTAGGATCAAGTGCCCCGGCGTACTTGTGACTAATGCATGGCTTTTAGGGTGCCTCGGTGTCGATAAAAACCGAAATGATGAAAGCTTAGGCTTTTAGGGTGCCTCGGCGTCGAAAAACCCTCAATGATAAAAGCTTAGCTTTTAGGATGCCTCGGTGTCGACAAACCCTAAATGATGAGACCATGATCTTGTTCCTTGACAATAACCAACTTTTTGACCAAACTTTGTTCCTATTTAGAGAGAAACATGGCCAACAACGATGAGGCCGGGGGTTCGGGCGTCGACAAGCCATTCTGGAAGCTGTCCCAGGAGATGGAGGAACAACCTCACTTGTATGAGGACGCCGCCTTCCCCACCGATCCTGAGACCACTGATGGTACCGCCGAGGATGACCCCACTGATGCCACCACTGATGGTGCCGCCGAGGATGCCACCACTGATGGTGCCGCCGAGGATGCCACCACTGATGATGGCGGCGCACGCACAGATGGCAGCCAACCGAAGAGGCAACGGAAGGACCGGCGCCCGACCGTGCTCCGCACCCTCAAGGAGGAAGTTACTGAAGTGGACTCCGACGGGAATCCAACGGCGCCCGAACGAATAGTCAAGGGGTACTCGCTTCAGCTCGGGTGCATTCTCCGGAGCACCGTCTCGATCAACACCGAGAACCTGAGGCATCCTGACCGAGGGAATTTGCGCAACCTCCTCTTCACGAAGCTGCACGAACGATACAAGTTCCCCGCTGAATTTGAAAACACAAGCCTCAAAGGGAATAAAGTGAACAATGCTGCCCTCACGAAGATGAGCAAGGCCCTGTCTACTTGGAAAAGCAATGTGAAGAGAATGATCGAGAAAGGTGAGAGTTATGAGAAGATCAAGGAGAAAAATCCTTCGATCACCGAAGATGACTACAACGACTTCAAGATCAATTGCTCGAGCACCGCACACTCCGAATCAAGTAAGTGGGGGAAAGAAATGCGGGAGCTGAACTTAGGGGAACACACACTCGGTCCCGGCGGTTACAGAGTGGCGGAGCCTATATGGGACAAGGAGGAGGCGGACCGTGCCGAGCAAGGCCTACCGCCCCTCTTCGATAAATACGGTGACAAGCAGACCAGGAACTTTGTCAGGGCCCGGTACAAGAAGGACCCGAAAACAAAGGAGCTTACCACGGATCCGAAGACCAGGGCGCTTGAGCTTGTTCTGGTAAGGAATACACCCCCTCGTAATTAGCTCCATATGGTTGCATTCTAATTAATGAAGCCAAATTTCTAAATGGTTCACATTCCTTCCGCAGGCGACTGAAAGCAGTAGCGCGGGGTCGACTAAGAGCAACCCTTGGGACACCACTCTAAATAGGGCGTTGAATGTAATGAAGAACAAGGATAAGCTCAGTAAGCCGACGTCAGCTGGTCGTGTGGCCGGCAAAGGCTTGTCGACAAAATGGTCGTCATACTATGACACTGCTGGGCGAAAGGAGAAAAAGACCAGCTCGGAAAGCCAGGCGCGCGAGGTTCAAGAACTCAGGGCACAGGGCGGATCGGAGATGCCAAGAGCAACAACAACTCGGAGCGACGATCACCGCCATTGTGCCTACCTTGATCCAGGGGATTAGTGCGTGGATTGCGGGCGGCCAACAGGGGCCGCCCCCGATTCCTAGCTTCACGGGCCAGCAACTCGCAGAACGCGATGGCGGGGCCATTGGTGTCTCCGGCGGAGCCGGCATTGGTGTCTCCGACGCCGGCACGGGAGCTTAATGCACCCGGGTGTACGCCGGCCGGCACCTCTGCAGCAAGCGGCCCCTCCGTCAACTGCACGCCCGCCGTTGGCGGTGCCTCGACATTAGCCGAGCTCGACGCCATCATCACGGTAACTAATTAAGCCTCTCTCGGCCGAGGACTTCATCTCCTTGCCTTTGACTGGGCATCCCTAACGCCCTACATGTTTTCGCAGGGCGCCGCCGACGTTCCGTGCACTCTCCTGCACTTCGTGAACAACGAGTTGGTCGATGTCGCCAAGGGCAAAATCGTTCAACCGGGCAACCCCTTGTTCCACGGTACCCAGATGCCACCCAACTTGTTTAGGGTTCAACTGGTTCGGGTGCTGCCAGGCTGCGACGAGGTGTTACCTCCGATTCGACCCATCGGGGCCGACGATGATGACGTGATGAACCTCAGCGCCTGCCTGAGCTGGCCCCTGCTTTGGCCGAAGAGCCAGATTCGTTTGGGGGCGGGGGACACCACCCCAAAGACAACACCGCCAGTCGTGCCGGCGCCAAGTCGGCCCCATGGCAAGACCGCCGCAACGGTGCCGGACATCCCTATGCCACTGGATCCAAACATGCATATGGCACAGGATCAGAACGACGACGACGACGATACATTTGCCAACGTCGATCAGTACTTTGCCGATCATGGGGACGGTGGCGACTTCATGGGGCCTCCTTCTCAAGAACCCAACCCAACAAAAGACGTGTGCGATCTAGCTGGTACCGCGGAGAAGCCAAGTTGCAACAGGCGTCGTCTGCAGTTCAGCTCTCAGGAGACGCCTCCAGCTGCCGACTTCACCGAGCCTCAGATAGGCGAGGTGCGAAATATGATCAGCCCCAACACACTCAAGAAGGCGGTCTGTGAGCAGAACTCGGTCCCATTACAGGAGATCAAGAAGAAGGCACGCAAAAGAAAGACTAACAAGGGTGCGGGCCAGCCGGCACCGAGTACGATCCGTGCTCAGGACGGGCCACCTTCAACTGCGGATATCTCGAGGAGGGTGCATGTGGCGGGTAGGCCGATGCTACCGAGAAATATGCTCGATGCTGCAACCGGTGCTATGCGGAGTCTGCATGACAGTGTTCTTTCTTTGGAGAAGCGGCGTCTCCGAGAGAAGGATGTGGCATACCCGGTTTTCGCGGCCAAGGTGCCAGAGGGCAAGGGCTTTGTGGATAACTCCATCGGGGGTACGATCGTCCTGCGGTTTGATGACATCCACGCTATGTTGAACCTTCATCCGCTGCACTACACCTTCGTTCGGCTATTTTCGCTGAGTATGGAGATGCGGATCATTCGCGACAAGACCCCGGACATCGTGATAGTCGACCCCTTCTACATGCGTGCCAAGATCTTGGGCAGCGCTGGGGACCGGCAAGTCGCGAGTTCTTACCTCGAAGGCGTCATTCTGGCAAACCAAGATAAGGACAACTTCCTCGTGCCTTACTTTCCCGAGTAAGTCCTCCCCTCAACCGCCCCGTAACATATGAATTCTTAGATTTCGATCGTTTTTCTTTTAACATTCCGTGTTTTCTGCAGTGACACACATTGCACGCTCATCCTCCTAAGCCCCAAATATTCCATGGCCACGTATTTCGACCCGGACCGTCAGTCGAACGTAGACTACACAAATGTCAAGAAGGTTCTTGATGATGTTCTCCCCGGCTACGTCAAATCTGGAGGCACCTTCACCAGGCCTATTCGTAAGTACGGCAAGCACGTGTTCTCCCACAATACGACGTTCTGCTGCGTCAAGCAGCCGCCTGGCGGTCAGAAGGGTGCCTACTACGCCATCCATCACATGCGGGCGATCGTACGGGACCATCATCAACTACTGCTACCGAGTAGACTCAAAGATTGGGCCGCGAGCGTGTCGGCAATCCAGGACGCGGACATCAGACAAGAATTCTTTCGCATCCAGTCGGAGTTTGCGGAAATCATCCATCAAGATGTCCTTCGTACCTCGGGGCAGTTCTACCTCAGAAATCAACCGTCCAACAGTGACATCGACACAATCCTACAAATGCAGGCTGACAACGCCCGTTGTTTCATGACTCCCACGATAGACGGCGGCTTCATCCACGCTCCGGTCCCTTGAGTCGAGTCGAAAGCAGTGATGCTGTGTCTAGTTCTGAAACATCGATTGGCTCATGTTGTAATTAAACTTTAATGAACTTGTAGTATGTCTCTTTGGTTTCGAGAGTCCTTCAACTTAGATGTAATCGATGCTATTAATGTCTTGCTTTTCTCTTCCGATCGTTCTGTTGCATACTTATATATTGCTTATGTATTGTCTGTGAATTGGTACTAACGTTTCGTTTGGCTACTGCATAGCGATGCCGTGGTATGTCGTGTACAAGGGTAAGGTTCCCGGAGTCTACGACGACTGGGAGGAGTGTCGGAGACAGGTTCACCGATTCAGCGGTAACAGTTACAAAGGGTACGCCACTAGGGCCGAGGCCGAATCTAGATACGCCCGCTATCTAGCGGGAGAGGGGAGGGAGCGTTGGAGGAACCGGATGAAGACGAGTTTCATCGTGATGATGCTCATCGTGATGACCGCAGCTCTCTTCTATGTGATGGTAGTTTAGATGATCGATATCGACTTGTAATGTGAAGACAAACTCGCGGTCTCGAGACTTGTAATATAATGTTCTATCTTTGTTCGGTCTTTTCAATTCGGAGACTAATATGATGAATTGTATTCGGAGACTAAAATGATGAATTGTATTCAGAGACTAATCTTCTATTGTATTCGATGAATCTGTTGTTGATGTGTGCTGTCTATATTTTGTCCAATTATACATTTTGTAACCTGTGCAAAAAACAGAAAATTAAAAAATAAAAAAACCTAATATTCATACTAATGGCGCATCACATCATAGTGCGCCATTAGTATGCCAAAGGATACTAATGGCGCATCACTAAACAGTGCGCCATTAGTATGCCGAAGTTACTAATGGCGCATCCCGTTGTAGTGCGCCATTAGTATGCCAAAGCACCTGGGTATACATGGCCCCCTGGGAGGCATACTAATGGCGCACTGTTGTATATACTAATGGCGCATCTGGGGTGCGCCATTAGTATACCAGATACTAATGGCGCACCAGTGGTGCGCCATTAGTAAAATATACTAATGGCGTGCTACTAATGGCGCACCACTAATGCGCCATTAATGGCCAGACTAGGTGCGCCATTAGTAGGCCTTTTTCTAGTAGTGTCCATCTGGTGCGCCATTAGTATACCAGTTACTAATGGCGCACCCGTGGGATACTAATGGCGCACCATTACTAAAATATTCTAGTGGCGTGGTGCTAGTGGCGCACCAGTAGTGCGCCATTAGTAGGCAAAACTGGTGCGCCACTAGTAAGCCTTTTTCTAGTAGTGCATGATCTGGCCCCCAATTTCATCCTCAACATCTCGGCGTTTATCGTCGTGTGCGAGGCCTTCCTCCGCATCAAGCGCCACTTTGGCCTGTGGCTGAAGACCTTCAACGTTAAACCGAAGGTGGTGGTCGGCCAGCAAGCGGAGTGCAGAGGCGCCATGGTAGTCAAAATGCCCAACGTCACCTGGCTCGAAGGCTCCTATGTGGAGACCGTGAAGGGGTGGCAATCGGGGTGGTTCTACATCACCGAGCCGCGCGACACCAACTGGGTGGCGGCCCCCGAATTTAGATCCGGCATCCCCATGCGGCTCACCTCCTGGAAAGAGAAGGGCCTATCCTGGGGTTCATCGGTGGAGTTGACCGGACTCCAGAACTGCGTCAAAAACATGATAAGCAAGAAAATCAAGCTTGTCAACGTGGTCCTGGTCATGCTCTTCCGCCGGATCCTCCCGTGTCAAAGACGGGCGTTCAATATGTGGGAGTTCGACCCGGCTAAGCACCAGACGCTGCGAGAGCTATTCGACACAACGCACCAGGACATCTGGAAGGTGCTGTTCAAGTCTGTCGAGGTACCTCCTCCCCTTACTAAGGATCGCAGACTCAGCGCAAAGCGCCTCGCCAATCCGGTAAGATCCTTATATCTCATAAGATGTTTCTTTCCCCGGTATAATCGTGTGAGGGATCTAAGCCTCCACGCCATTTAGCAGGACTGGGTCGCGACAGCGGAGCGGATCGATTGTCCGGCCCCACTGTCCGAAGATCCAGCAAGGGCTCTCTTAACGGAGATGCTGGTTCCAGCGCCCTATGAGGCACCGAAGAAAAAGGCCAAGAAGAAGGCCATGGGGACCAGGAAAGGTCTCCGGCGCAAGGTTGTATCGGACTCATCGTCCAATAACACCGAGGCGCCCTCCTCCCATGAAAACGAGGAGGAGGAAGAGGAAAGTTCTCCCCCCCCCAGCCGGGGGAGACAAGAAAAGGAAGGCCGCCCCGTCTGGGGAGGCCGAAGGGTCCAAGAAGGGAAGGACTCTCCTTCCGGACTGCTCCACAACGGCCGCTTTCAGCGACGAGGAGTGGTTACCCAGGGACAAGCCCCTAGCAAAGTCGTGAGTATCCGGATATCATAATAGTTCTTGGTATGTTTTTTTTATTGCTTCTTATCATGCCGAACATGATTATGCAGTCCATCCCGATCCCATATCGACGTATCTTCTTCGGATGATTCTTTGGGCCCGTCGGATATGAACAGCTATTCACTCCTGACCGCCTCCCCCCCCCCCCCCCGCCCCACGGACGACGCCGAGGTGTTGTCTCAAAGGGCACTGAACCAAGGGGAGACAGTTCCGGTGGCGCCCCAAGGCGACATTCCAGACGCTGGGCGCACGAGGGGCAAGACTCCCATGGGCCCTAACGCCGGGGGCAGCAAGTCTAGCCCCCAGCCGAATACTGCGCCGGAACCTCCAGTGGTTCCGGATTTTGTCAGGCAACCCCTCGCTAAGGGGGGCAAGTGGTCTGTGCCGATGGCCTCTGTCCATCCAGAGGCATCGGACAATTTGCTAGAAGCGCTTCACGGCGCTTCCATTGACGAAGAGCACCACACTATCATGAGTGCGGTGGTCGAGAAGGTCCGGTCCGCCAAAAGCGGACTGACCGAAGCCTGTGCCAGCCTCCTAACAGGCTTTGAGGTAACTAACCGAATTATGAGAAAATGTTACAGCATAGACAGTAGCCCCTGATGCTCTGTTTGGTGATCACAAAGAAAGGCCGAATAGAGGATCAAATAATAATCACAGGAGTCTAATCAGAATATGTCTATGTGAATAAGCAGGCTTCGCTGCTGGCCGCTGCCGCTCGCACGGCGGAGGTCGCCACACTGAAGCGGGACCTTGGGCGGTCCAAGGACAAGCTCGGCCTTACCAAGAGGCAGCTCGAAGAGAACAAAGGTAAGTAATACCCCGTCTGTCTATTGATAAAGAAAAAGTGAGGTGGTTGTTAGATCACAGGATCGTCATGAATTTTACTAGGGGCCACGACTGAAGTGGCGGCCCTGAAGAAGGCGCTGTCCGAGGCTGAAGACAAAGTGGCCAAGGAGCGCGCCGAGCGTGAGAAGTAACAGGCCCGAGTCGGCGAGGTGCAACTAGAGCTCCTGGACTTTGTCAAGAAGTACGAGTCCTTGGAGCGTGACTCGAAGACGCAAGGGTCCGAGCTTGCGAAGGCCCTCGAGAACGCACAAAATGCCAAGGCCGAAGCCCAAAAGGCCCTCCAGGAAACTGAGGCGGTTAAGAAGATAGCGGCGGGTAAGGCATTCATTATGCAAAGCAAGCATGTGAAGGAAACTTTCCTTTTACTTACCCGAATTCGGAGCTCTCCAGGAGCGTTCGCAGATCTACCCAGCAGTGTGTCAGATGCCGCGGAGTTCTACTGGGCCGAGGAAGGGAGCTCGACGGAGAACTTGTTTTGGTCTCTGTATATTGGGACCGAACATCCGATGCCCTTGAGCGACCAGTTGAAGCAACTGGTCGAGCTTCACAAGGCGGCCGAACTGGCCATGAAGGGTCTCATAGTTCGGATGTGGCATGGCGAGCCCCTGCCTGGCAGCTATTTCGGCCTAGTAAGGCGGCTTGTGAACGCCTGCCCACGGCTTGAAGTTACTAAAGCGGTCTGTCTGCATTGAGGGTGCGCGCAGGGCTTTTGCCCGGGCGAAAGTGCACTGGGCGAAGATGGACGCCGAGAAGCTGGTGAAGGAGGGGCCGCCAGAGGGCAAGGAGCATCGCCACCCTGAAAAGTATTATGACAGTGTCCTGAAGGGTGCTCGCCTTGTGGCAGAGGAATGTGCTAAGGATGTAATATTTGAATGAATGTACTCATGTGATCTTGTAATATGAAATGAGTTCATGTGCGCTATGTAATGCTTGTTAATTTAAAATATTACCTTCTGTGCAGCCGTTTATAAAATTTAAGAGTTGGCGAGTCGTCGGCTTCTGCCCCCATGTAACTAGTACTGAGGTGTTCGGGATAAACCTGATCACTCTTTATCCCAGTTTTGGGTCCTTCGAAGGAGGTGTTCAGCACAACTGTAACAGCCCCAAAATTGGGTTATCAATTTTTGTGCTGTTATTCTCTCCTGGCACTCACTTTCAAAATTTTCTCCTGAGTTTGTTGGATGACTCTGAGAAATTTTGTCATTTCCAACCTTTCAAAACCTTGCTCATGCCTTTTTCAGTGGGCAAGACCTCATTTGCATCAGCTCAAATCCTTTCAAACCCTAATTCCAAATTTTTGGAATTTGGATATGTCCTTTCTGCTTACAAAGGAGCCATCACTTTCCTTGATCTGTTGATCCTCCGAATTGTTCCCAGATACCATTCTACCTTTCTGAAACTTGGATATGCAAAAATATTGCCAAGTCCCATGCAATATTTTTGAATTATGATTTATTCCTTTTCTTGCCTTTCTGAGGAATAAAATCCAAAGGCATATCTGGCCATCTCCTAAATTCATGAGAATTGGTGGACTTGATGCTTATGCCTAATCCAAGCTCTGGCAAGTATATTGGCCATAATTAAATAAGGAAAATTGCCTTTTCCTATTTAATGCCAATATTGAATTTCTGCCAATTTCCAAAGGAACTACTATTTTTATAGCAGAGAAAATTCCCACATAAATTGTGGAGCTTTTCCTTGCTATATAATCACTAGTTCCATCCTAATATCATGATTCCACAGTTCAAATTTTGGCACATGATCCAATGCAAGTTTCTGCCTTCTCTGAAATTTTGCAAAGGAAGTGCTTTATTTCTAAGTCCAATTGAGCTGCAATTTAACAGGGTGTTTAAAATTGTTAAATAACCCATGGATACCAAAGATGAGCTCAATCCATTCAACCTAGCTCCCTGTGCAATTTTTCAAAGTTTCTGACCAGAACACAAGTTTGTGAAGGAAGTACCTTCATAGTGTTTCCAAATGGGATGAAACTTTTCCATCCTCTCAAGTGTCTCAAATCATTATCCTCCACCCAAATTCAGTTCATTTCATTGAACTATGTGAGCACAGGAGCAATTCTTGTTTTCTGTCCAAATTTTCAGTTTGTGAAGCAAGTGTATTTTATCTTGCTCCATTATGGCTGATAATTTTTCCAGGCCTTCTCCTACTCATATAACCTATCTCCACTAGATTGTGGCTCATTTCACTTGACCAATTGCCCTGAGGATTTTTCTGAAGTTTTTGGACAGAAATGATAGCTGTGAAGGAAGTACCATTTTGGTGAGTCCATTTGGTATGAACTTTTTACAGCATAATGGTATGTTCAAATCATCAGGCTTTGCCAAGTTATAGCCCAATCCATCACTCCTAGTGAGTGTTTCATCATGATTAAGTTTCTGGGTCAGTTTTGGTGGTTGTACAGCAACTATGGTAAATAGTTGTCCATTTTACCTCAAAACTCCCAGGACCGTAGTCCTTTCTACCCTAAGCCTCCCGGACATCAAGTTTACCATTTACCCTCTCTGGTTTAATCTCTAGGATGTTGCCAAGTTTGCAACAGCAAACTTGTGGAGCTTGTTTCACTCATCTCCATTTGTCTCTGCCCGATCTTTCACCATGGTAACGCTCCACGCTGGAAGGACTACGCGGTAGACATGAACTTACATCAGTAAAACCCCAGAGCGTGCCATGCCAGTGGTGACTACGTGGGCAGCCAGCCAAAACGGTGGTCTAGCCACTGTTCGCGTCGGCATCGCTGCTCCGACCGGCTCTGGCCTCGCCATT
Source organism: Triticum aestivum (assembly GCF_018294505.1). NCBI lineage: Eukaryota > Viridiplantae > Streptophyta > Magnoliopsida > Poales > Poaceae > Triticum > Triticum aestivum. The sequence continues at coordinate 492,197,199 of NC_057799.1, read as the reverse complement.
AATGCCCAGCAGTTCCCTCTCGGCGTCGTCTTCCCTCTGGACCTATGGCCCCCTTCATTTTCTTCTCCGGCGAGCCGTGCCAACGACGGAAACAGTGCGCTCCTGTGCATCGTCGCCTTCCTCCGCGGTGTCCTCTTCCTCCGTTCGTCTCCGAGCGCTGCTCGTCTCCGTGAGCCTCTGGCGCTCATCCACTTCCCTCCTCGTCGGCTTCCCCCTTCCCCCCGTGACTGCTGCGGACGGCAGAGCCTCGGCTGGACGCGCTCGGCGGAGACCAGCTCGGGCGCCTTTGCCCCGGCTATAAATAGCCCGCCCTCGAGCCTCTGGAGATCATCAGCAGCCCCTCCCCACTTCTCTACGCCTCCCCATCCCCTCATCTCATCCCGGAGTCGCTCCTCGACCTCCACCGTCGCCATAGCCGCCGCCTCGGGTCTCGCCCGATTCTGGTGATCCCAAGCTCCCCTCGCCGTTTCTCCGTCACCTATGCATCCCCCATGCTCCGACGAGCCTCCCCGTGGCCTCGTCCTCTCCTCTTCCCCACCGTAGCCCCGTGTCCGCCGGCGACCGAAGCTCCTCCCCGCCGCGGGCCTTGCTGCTCTCTCTGCAGTGCCTCTCGCCGACAACAAAGACCTCCGTCCGATGCGCCTCTCCGCCCTGGTCTTCTGGGTAGTTCGTGCGCCTCGAGAGGTGGCCGGACGCGCCGGCAATCGCCGTCGAGGCGATCTCGTCCCTCGGCCTCGCTCGATCCCGAGCGGGAGGTTGAAGAAGCCAGGCTAGGTGGGCCCTTTCCCGCACGGCCCCACCTGTCAGCGACCGTAGGGCGTGGCCCCGCTGGCCACGTCGGATAAGTGGCGGCGCCCCGCCGAGAAACCGTTTTCCGTACGCGAAAGCGTATTTCGGGAAGTGCGCTTTCAGTCGCCGAAAGCGTCTTCCTCCTCTTCTTCGGGCCAGAATGCGCTTTCCTCTCTAGAAAGCGTATTCCTGGGAAAGATGATATGTTTTTCTACTAGGGGCCAGTTTGTAATTATTTTCTTTACAGATAGGTCCCTGGTAGTTAAACAATCATATCTTTTTACCCGTAGCTCCGAATCAGGTGATTCCATAGCCCACGTCTTCGTTTCGTCAAGCCCATTCCGTTGATATCATTTCCATAATATTTTCACACAGTGAAAATGACCCTTTTGCCCTTGCCCGTAAACAGGCCCCTCCGAGAAGGAACTGTTTCCGGCAAATCAAGTCGCGATCATTTCGCACTTCTTCCTGGAGTATTTGTCGACCCCCAGGCAAGCCAACCTCTTATCATGAGCCCCGAACTTGCATGTTGACTTTGCTTGCACCTTGTGTGTGTGTAATTGTAGTTGTTTCACATCATTTTCGTCTGCAGTTATTATGCCTTCATGCTTGTGTTTTCATGATATCTTTTGCCATGCTAATTAAAATGTTGTTATTGATAATGCCATGTCACTACTCTACTTTATTTGCATGTCATCGTTATACAATGTTATGAGGATTGTAATGCACCGCTGATATGCTATTACTTGGTATTGTCATGTTCTTTATGCTATAGTTGTGCACTTGAGTAGTTCAATATTTTGTTCATGCAATCGTATGCTGCATGCTCATTGTTGCATTCATGTTCATGATGATGGAGAAGGAATTAAAATGACTTAATAATAACAAACCTCCTCCGTCATCGATGGGATCGAGTCATAGTGCCACCAAATCGAACTTTTTCAGTGCAGCCACATTTGCCTTTGTGGGAAGGCCTTACTGCGAGCTATTGTCGTGACCTCTCGCCGGTGCCTCCCACTAGGGAAGGTTATGGGCGTGCTTACCCTGATCAGGTAAGCGGACATAACCTTGTGTGCTCGTTTTTGAGATTTTTGGTACCAGTCCCCGAGTGGGAGTGTCCCCGAGTGGGAGTTGACCACGACGGTGGTCGGGGTGTCTTTGGTAGACACGGGGCCACCCAGGACCAGCCCGTTGGGGATTGGGTCGGAGTGGCCGGGAGAGTGTCATGGCAGTAGGTTGGTTTCGTCGGAATGCCGTTGGTCCACCCGAATGGGATGACGAGGCCATGGGTTCCGTGGTGTGGGTACAGTGTGCTACCTCTGCAGAGTGTATATAAAGTCTATCGATAGCAACAGTTCGTAGTAGGTCCCACTATCAGGTCTTGGTCGAAATGGAGGACAAACCGAAATAATTAAGTTGGTAAATAAATATGTGATAACAAGAATATGGTAACTTGGACTATGAGATAGTCGTGAGGAGTCACGACGATATGTTGAAGATGAGAAGTGGTTGTGATCGCCGTAAGGATCACGGGCCAAATATTGGTCGTGGTTGTGATCGCCGTAAGGATCACAGTTGGAGACCAAGTGTTGGTTGTGGTTGTGATCGCCGTAAGGATCACGAGTTGTTCTTGAGAAAGACCACTTTGGTGGTGTGTTTGTGATCCAGAGATGATCACAGTTGATAAGAGAGTCCGAGGGACTCGGTGGACAAGTTTGGTTGCATTGCTGGAATAATATATCATTATTTGCATTTAAAGAACCATGATAGAACAGAAGATGATTGCATAATGTTAACATGCTATGTCTGCATTCGATATTATTGGTAGTTTATTTTCAGCATAGTTTCTTGATGCCATGCTATGCTTTGATTGACATGTTAAATTATGCCATGATTGAGATGATATGCTTTGCCATTGCCATGTTAGAAGCATGATCTGATATGCCATGCCATTGCCATGTTAGTAGATGTTATGATTTTGTTCATGCTTAGTTAAATTTTTATCATGCCATGTTTAGTAATTGATATGAGATAGGTTGTTGCATACGCGTGGTTCTCGCTCTGTCTTCTACTTGCTTGGATGCTATGTATTTGGTTGTCTTGCAAGTACATTCAATGTACTGACCTGGCGTGTCATGCCAGTTTTGTAGGTCATACCTGAATTGTTTGCTTGATCCGTCGTGCTAGGCCGTAACCTTGCCAGTCCTGTGAGTTGTGGAGCCCAGCCAGAGTTTTTGTGCTGCCAAACCAATACTTCCGCCACCATTTTTATCAGACTTCCGCTGTCATTTAATAGCCTTAGGGCTATGCCGGATAACTGTATTCATCAATGATGTAATCTCATATACATGTATTTGATGAATATTTTTGTACCTGGAATGCTGTATTATGGACCTGTCGTGCGTCAGGTGTTATCCTGGGCTGACGTGCGAAGGCCCCCTGCTCCATGCGGATCGGGGTGCCAGGCAATCGGACTATAAAGCTTTATCACACTCACTTAGCCATAGAAGTCCATAATTTTAAATTTTGGCGAAGCCCCTAGTATTCGGAAGGCCGAACTTGGGGCGCTATGTACGCCTAAATCGGACAAGGCCGACTCCTCGCCCGAAGAGGAAAAAATCTTTAAGGATTTGAGACCTCTCGAACAGCGACCAGCTCTCGCCTCATTATGACAGTCAGTTTTCGGTTTTCTCTACTGAGGTGTTCGTCCGGAAGAACCGAGACACAATCGCAATAGTTCTCCCAGCGCTACCTTAGCCGATATAGCGGAACGTAAGGTACCACAACATGGGAGCCGGGTAAACCCAACTATTGACCCAAGACATGATTCGGAGCTGATGCATATAATGCTATAAGTTCGGGGTGCCGCACTGTCGAATGTGTTCAGACTTTTCATGCCGTGTTATGGGGTACACTGAAGCCCCTAGCGCACTGGACGTACCAGAATGTACGGGTGCAATTTGTCGTAAATAAGCAGACAAGGAAAAAAATGAAATACAATAATAAGCTAATGCTATACATTGTTATTTAAATGATACGTCAAAGCGTATGTATACAAGTAGTGCAATAAGCAAAAAATTGGACTATTTGACATGTCCTATCCAAGGGCAAGCTGTGTATGGGTATGTAAAACAGGTATATCGATCGTTATCAGAGACCACCTGCGGATTCCCTTGTACGTCAGAGCTTCTTGCTTCCTTGGTATTTCCTTCCCGTAATGGGTCCGACAATCAGGCTGTCGGAAATAGCTTCCAGAGAGTATGGTCCTGAAAGAGAGAAAATGATAAAGATATACGGGCCCTGAGGTGGTTGATCCGCATTGTGGGTCGTGCCCTAGTCGTGCCTCCGCATGCACCCATGGTATCTTGAGTGCGTAATTATGTACGCGCGGCGCAAATTTCGCCGCTTTACTGGGACTATGACGGAGGCCGAATTGCTAGGCGAGCTCTGAACGTGCCGGGCGATCCTGTTGCAGGGTACTCCGGACTCGCTTGAAGGTGTCCAGGGGTTTTGTCGCCGAATTGGCGGCTTGTCTCAGAAGGCTGCTTTGCACTTCTACCGCGAGGGCCGCAGTGTGCTCCTCCGTACGGAGCGAGCATTCTATGTTTCCATTAACTGTTATAACCCCGCGAGTTCCTGGCATTTTGAGCTTGAGGTATGCATAATGCGGCACCGCATTGAATCTAGCAAATGCGGTTCGTCCGAGTAGTGCGTGATAGCCACTGCGGAAGGGAACGATATCGAAGATTAATTCCTCGCTTCGGAAGTTGTCTGAAGATCCGAAGACGACTTCCAATGTGATTGAGCCCGTGCAACAGGCCTCTACACCTGGTATGACACCTTTGAAGGTGGTTTTTGTGGGTTTGATCCTCGAGGGGTCTATACCCATTTTGCGCACTGTATCCTGATAGAGCAGGTTCAGGCTGCTGCCACCGTCCATAAGGACTCGAGTGAGGTGAAATCCGTCAATGATGGGGTCAAGGACCAATGCGGCAGAACCGCCATGACGGATACTACTGGGGTGGTCCCTGCGATCGAAAGTGATCGGACAAGAAGACCATGGGTTGAACTTTGGGGCGACTGGCTCCATCGCATAGATGTCCCTTAGTGCACGCTTCCATTCCCACTTGGGAATATGGGTTGCGTATATCATGTTCACCGTTTTCACTTGGGGAGGAAATTTTTTCTGTCCTCCTGTGTTCGGCGGCCGGGGCTCTTCCTCGTCGTCGCTATGCAGCCCCTTTTCCTTGTTTTCGGCGTTCAACTTGCCGGCTTGTTTGAACACCCAGCATTCTCTGTTGGTGTGGTTGGTTGGCTTATCGGGGGTGCCTTGAATTTGACACGAGCGATCGAGTATTTGGTCCAAACTGGACGGGCCCGAATTGCTTCTTTTGAACGACTTTTTCCGCTGACCGGATTTAGAGCCCCTGAATCCGTCATTGACTGCTGTGTCTTCGGCGTTGTCGCCGTTGTTGCGGCGCTTGTGTCTGTTGCGATGTGGTCTGCCGTTGCTATCTTTGGCATCTGAATCGCCAGGGTTTCTCGATGTGTTGTTGCTGCGAGCCAGCCAGCTGTCCTCACTTGCGCAAAAGCGGGTCATGAGTGTCGTGAGGGCTGCCATAGACTTCAGCTTCTCTTGGCCGAGGTGTCGGGCGAGCCACTCATCACGGATGTTATGCTTGAATGCCGCTAAGGCCTTGGCATCCGGACAGTCGACAATTTGGTTCTTTTTAGTAAGGAACCGGGTCCAGAATTTCCTGGCCGATTCCCCTGGCTACTGGGTTATGTGACTCATGTCATCAGCATCCGGTGGTCGCACATAAGTTCCCTGGAAAGGAATGCCTCTTCCAGATTCTCCCAACTGCCTATGGAGTTTGCTGGCAAGCTATTCAGCCAATGCTGAGCCGGTCCTTTGAGTTTTAGTGGGAGGTACTTGATGGCATGTAGATCGTCACCGCGGGCCATGTGGATGTGGAGGAGGAAATCTTGAATCCATACCGTGGGGTCTGTTGTACCATCATATGATTCAATGTTCACGGGTTTAAATCCCTCTAGGAATTCATGATCCATTACTTCATCAGTGAAGCATAGGGGGTGTGCGGCACCTCTGTGCCGGGCTATGTCACGACGCAGTTCATACGAGTCTTGTCTGCTGTATTCAGCCCGGCCGGATTTGCTTTTAGTATATCCGGCGTGACGATCATTGTCACGCGTTAGGGCGCGCCCCCGTGATCCGTAGATCGATCTTGTATGTCCTGCTTTGTTTTGCAATAAGTTTCACAGGTCCTGCGTGTTGCCCCGGGCCTTGGTGTTTTTGTTTGACTGGCGACGGGGTGCGGGCTGGACTTTGGGTTGATATGCCGTTCTGCCTCGGCCACGGGGTGGCCGATCAGCCGCATCATACGCTGGTAGTGTCGGGTTTAATACTTCCTCCTCGAGTTGGGGTAGCAACCTGCGCTTTGGGTAACTCTTGGTTGGGCACTCGAGTTCGTATTCCTCGGCCGCCAGGACCTCAGTCCATCTATCCGCTAGCAGATCATGATCAACTCGAAGCTGTTGTTGCTTTTTCTTCAGGCTTTTTGCTGTGGCTGTAAGCCGGCGCTTGAAGCGCTCCTGTTCGACGGGGTCCTCAGGCACAATAAATTCTTCGTCGCCGAGGCTCACCTCGTCTTCGGAGAGAGGCATGTAATTGTCATCCTCTGATTCACCGTCTGCTGCTTGTTCCTGAGGGCTAGCTTGCCCATCCTCCCGCTCGAGGCCTGGCTGGAGGGGATTGTCTTCGTCTTCGGCACTATCCGGAGCGTTATTGTCTCTTGTGCCGGTATCGCTGCTTTTGCTGTGGCGGGGCTTAGAGCGGCGCCGATGATGCCAGTGCTTAGATTGCTTCTCAGGGGGATTATCCTCTGTTGCCTTGTTGCCATCGCTTTCCTTGGGGGTGTCCACCATGTATATATCATATGATGAGGTGGCAGTCCACCGTCCTGTGGGCGGTGGTTCCTGTTCGTCTCCTGCATCGTCTTCCATACTGTCGATGTCTTCGGAGCCGAAATCGAGCATGTCGGTTAAGTCGTCGACAGTGGCTATCAAGTGGGTGGTGGGTGGGGAACGAATTTCTTCATCACGCTTCCCACTCAAGCCGGACATAGTTCGGCCAAGGGTCTCCGGACAAGGAGAGAGACCTTAATGAATTTAGTACGTCGCCCAGGGGCGAGTGCTGAAAGATATCCGCGGAGGAAAACTCCATGATCGGCGCCCAATCAGATACGATAGGCATGGGCGCAGGTGGTTCGGAGCCCGTGGCCGGGGATGAATCGAAGGATCCGGCAACACAGGTCTCGTAGGAGGTGAAGTCAGTATTCAGCTCTATTGCCGCTGAGTGTGTGGCCTCCGTGGCGGGGTCCATCCACCCGTCCTCAGACGGCGCAATCTACTCCGGATTGAGGGCCAGAGTAGCTACAGGTGTGATCTCCCGAACATCGTCCGATGACAGAGCTAAGTCATGCTCATCGTGACTGTGCGGCGCACCTGACATGGGTTCAAATCCGTCGAAGATCAAGTCTCCACGGATGTCGGCAGTATAGTTCAAGCTTCTGAACCTGACCTGATGGCCAGGGGCGTAGCTCTCGATCTGCTACAGATGGCCAAGCGAGTTGGCCCGCAGTACGAAGCCGCCGAATACGAAGAGCTGTCCGGGAAGGAAAACCTCGCCCTGGATCGCATCGTTGCCGATGATCTAATGAGCCATCAAGCCTTTATCGTGACGGCACAGTGGAACTCTCAATGAAAGCACCAATGTCGGTGTCAAAACCGGCGGATCTCGGGTAGGGGGTCCCGAACTGTGCCTCTAAGGCGGATGGTAACAGGAGGCGGGGGACACAATGTTTACCCAGGTTCGGACCCTCTCGATGGAGGTAATGCCCTATTTCCTGCTTGATTGATCTTGATGATATGAGTATTACAAGAGTTGATCTACCACGAGATCGTAGAGGCTAAACCCTAGAAGCTAGCCTATGATTCTGATTGTTCTTGTCCTACGGACTAAACCCTCCGGTTTATATAGACACCGGAGGGGCCTAGGGTTACACAGAGTCGGTTACAAGGGAGGAGATCTACATATCCGATTTGCCAAGCTTGCCTTCCACGCAAAGGAGAGTCCCATCCGGACACGGGACGAAGTCTTCAATCTTGTATCTTCATAGTCCAACAGTCCGGCCAAAGTATATAGCCCGGCAGTCCGAGGACCCCCTAATCCAGGACTCCCTCATGCATCTTGATTGAATAACTGAAATAGTTATGAATACTCAACGGAGACAGCTAGCGCATGGAAGTAATGCTCCTCCTTGACTTTCACCATGAGGGACTCTCGATTGGAACTCTTGGTAATTTTCATGTACCAATCATGCAATTCATACATTCTCGTTGGTAGTTTCTTGACCTCCTCAGGCTCGACCAAAGGTTCGCCGCGGACATATTTCTGTTTTATGTCCTCCTCTCTAAGCGAAGACATGGGCTCAATCTCGAGGAGTTGTCCAACAGTGATACCGAGCATTTTAGCCTGGCTTCTATGCTCGTCGGTTATTACCAGCTGATTGCCCAACTGGGAAACGGTTTCCCCACATGGGGCGCCGGTACTCTCATGTGTTGGTACAACAACCGGGGGGATCGATTGCGCCGCCTATTCTCCCAGCTGGGGAATGGTTTTCCCGGATTTTTTGCCAGCTGCTTGGCTCGAGCTGGAGCTCGACTCCTTCTATAGTCGTGCTCAATGTGCCTTCCTGATTTGGCGCTCATAGTCTGAGTCAACAGGCTTGGGAGCTGGTGGTCTAGCAATACGAATAAAGTGGTCAATCTTTTCCTCAGGCACTTTCTCCCTTGGCGGCGGTGCCAGTTTCGGTCCAAAATGGGCATCCACTCGGGCCTTCACTATGGCTGCGTTTTGCTCCTCGGTCATGTCGTAAGGCCTCTGAGGAAGAGGAGTGAGGCTTGGACCATATTTATATTGCTTGCCTCCGCCTGTACCTCCTGTACTACCTCGACTCGTACCGCTACGCACCATAGCTGCGGCGGCTCTCTTCCGCGATTGCTGAGGCGGCGGAGATGGCTGATGTGGCTGAGTTGGAGCAGGAGGAGTGGCCTGACGCTGCGCCGGACTTGAAGCAGGAGGAGTGGCCTGACGCGGTGTCGGACTTGAAGCAGGAGGAGTGGTCTGACGCTGTGCGGGACATGAAGCAGGAGGAGTGGCCTGACGCTGTGCCGGACTTGGAGGAGGAGGAGTGACCTGATGCGTTGGTGGACTTGGAAGAGCGGGAGTCTGCTGACGCGGTGGCGGACTTCGAGGAGGAGTCGGCTGACGCGGTGTAGGTGGCCTTGGAAAGATGATGCAATCCATTCTCCATAGGATGATACGATGTTTGGCCTCTCCTAGTGTGTGCTCCTCGTCACCTCCAGGAATGTCAAGCTCTAGCCCCGAATATTGGTCCACCACCTCATCAACCACGACACGAGCATAGCCAGCTAGAATTGGGTTGCAATGGAAGGTTGCATCGGGGGGATTTGTATAAGCAATGGCGTCCGCCACCTTCATGGATATGTTCTTCATTTTGAAGTGTAGCTCACAGTTAGTGTTCTCCATGATGTCATCCACAGGGTATCTATCTAGCAGTGCGTCGCCCGGGGCAGAACCAACGCTGCTTCTCGGCATGGATGGGACGGTGCTATCCAATGCTAGATCATCCGCTAGCTGTTGCCGCTGCTGAGACCCCCTTTCCTGGCTAAGTGAGTCGATCTGCTGCTACTGCCGTTGGAATTTGAGTGCCAAGTCTGCATGCGCTGATTCTAGGCCTTGAAGGTGTTCTGCTTCCTGCTTCCTCTGTTCCTCCTCCAGCTTCCTCTTCTCCTCCTCCTCCTCCATCTTCCTTCTTGCACGGCTTCTGTAGTCGGCGTTCCAGTCTGAAAAGCCCTCATACCACGGAACAACGCCCTTGCCTTGTGTTCTTCCTGGGTGTTCAGGATTTCCCAGGGTGCGCATAAGCTCGTCGTTCTCTCTGTTGGGCGTGAACACCCCTTTCGAGCATCTTCTATTGCTTCAAGTAACTTATCTTCGGCTCCTTTAAGACATGCCTTCTTCGAAACCTGGTCTGTTTTCGGGTCCAATGCCCCCCCATGCGCATAGAACCAAGTTTTGCACCTGGGGCGCCAGCTCTTAGTAACTGGAGTGACCTCTGCATCCAGCATCTCTTGCTCAGACTTATCCCACTTAGGCATTGCCACCGCGTAGCCACCTGGCCCCAGCCTATGGAACTGCTACTTTTTTGCGGCATTGGCCTTGTTTTTTCTCGACCGTTCCTTAGAAAATTCTAATTCCTTGAATTTCATGAAAGCGGGCCAATGTTCTATTTGCTTCTCCAGTGTTCCCTTGAATTCTGGAGTCTTCTTTCCTCCTTCGACGTACTTGGTCCATATAGTTTTCTTGTGGGTGTTGAATGCAATTGCCATCTTCCTAAGAGCAGCATCCTTGACTTTCTGCACATCTGCATCAGTGAAATGATCTGGTAGGGTGAAATGTTCCATGAGAGATTCCCAAAGCATTGATTTTGCTCTGTCGTCGACCCAAGTAAGATCTGGACGTTTCTTTGTTGGCTCTTTCCATTCTTGAATGGAGATCTGGAGTTGGTCCCTCACAAGAACTCCACACTGACGAATGAACTTGTTCGCAATGTTCTTAGGCGTGCTAGGTTCGCCATTAGCTTTGATGGATCGATGTTGTACTTTACGCCCTCCTTCAACTTTTTGCTCGGGCCTCACACCGTCCTGCTGCCTGTAGAAGATTTTCTCGATCCGGAGGGCTGAAAGAAGAAAGATCGATTCGTTAATATATCTTCAAATCATTAAAAACATGTGATGATCACGAGATGCCTGCTTATATAAATATACCGCACCGGTCTCTGTTATTTCAAGATCAACATTTTCGGCGTCATCATAATCATTTTCGGCGTCATCATAATCATAGTTCATGACTTCATTGATTCGGTCCTCGCGATCGAATAGCATATCATCACCCTCCCCAGTATTGTTCAGATATTGGGAGCCGTCATCTTCTTCATTCTGATCGTTTGGCCCGCGAGGGAAGCGTATGATCTCGAACATGGCCTCTTCTCCCTCTCTGCCGATATTGTCCGCCATAGCTTTTATTTAACTAATCCGAAAAAAATATAAAACAATTTAGTATTCAAATTACATGCATGCATGCAATCAATAAGTCAAAACTGAATCATAGTACATAATCTTGAATACATCGTCTCGAATAATATATATAATCTCGAATACATCGTCTTGAATATTATATATCGAATACATCACTAGATAGCTAGCTAATAAAGATCGAATACTAAAGAAGAATCTAGGCCACTCGTGGTTCCTGAGGCGCGGGCGGTGGACACCCAAAGAGAAGGAACCATCACAGGATCATAGCTTTGGTCATCTCCCCAAAGAACCTGTCAGGTATTGGAGAACCTGACGTCCATAGCATCCATGTAGCGACGGACGTGCTCGTCCTCCTCCCTGACATGACGACGCACCACCTCCGGAGGGGCCGACTCCCTCTGCACCGAACATGGCCCACGCGAACACCACCAAAGGAGCTCAGGGCCGACGACGGGACCCGGGGCCGGGTTCCTCACCAAGCGGCGAGCCCCTGAAGGTAGCACCTCCCAGTGCCAGCCCGGCGGAGCCCAATCCCGGACATGGGTCCTCAGAACCAGGACATCGTTGCGAACGGGTCGAGGGCGAGGATGCGGGCCGGGCATCGGTGACGTCGATAACAAATATTCTTATGAAAAAAATTCCTATATATGCAATGTCATTTTATTAGGAAATTTTGAGCAACTTTTTCCTATGCAACTTCTCCTAGTCCTTCGTCTAACAAATATATATATATAGTCAACCTTTTCCTATGCAACTTTTTTATATGAACATTTTTTCTATACTAGGATATGCAACAGAAACACTAATTAAGCATGTAACACTAAAAACAGAAAAAGCAACTTGTATACATCCATTAAAAAATAGAAAAACAACATTATATACAAAAATTCCATACTAATTAAACACTAATTATATCCATCTAACGTGCATTCATACATATATACTAGTGAAAAAATAATAATCTAAACTAATTAAACATACAAAAATACATATATACTAATTAACTTAAGAAAATGTGTGTGTGTGTGTGTGTGTGTGTTCATCATGCATGTGTGTGTGGGGGGGGCTCGGGGAGGGGCGGCCATGCTGACCGGGGGCGAGGGAGAGGGGGGAGAGGGGGAGAGCTCACAGCGGGGCGACGGCGACAGGGAGGCGAGACGACGGGGGCGGGGGCGGAGACGGGGGGCGGCGACGTGTCGGGGCGCGACGGGGGCGGCGACGCGGGGACGGCGCGACAGTGACGGGCCGGGGGCGGCGACGGAGACGAGGGCGGCGACGGGGACGGGGGAGGCTACGGCAACGGCGCGCGACGGGGGCGGCGACGGCGTCGATCGAGCGGGGCAGGCGCGCGGTGCATCGTCGATGGAGAAACAGAGGGAGAATGAAAATTTTCCAAGTGTTGTTTATATAGGAGGGACCTTAGTACCGGTTGTAGCCACCAACCGGTACTAAAGGTCAAATTTGGCCAGGCCAAGCGGCGGGAACGGCACCCCTTTAGTACCGGGCCGTGGCTCCAACCGGTAGTAAAGACCCCTTTAGTACCGGTTGGAGCCACAACCCGGTACTAAAGGTGGTGCGCTGCCAGGCGAGGGGCGCAGAAGTTTAGTCCCACCTCCCTAGCCGAGGGGCGCCCGCACCTGCTTATAAGCCCGGCCGCCGCTGCTCTCTCGAGCTCCTCCCTAAAGCAGGCCTTCTGGGCCTACCTCTGTTTCGATGCCCTATTGGGCCTACTGGGCTAGCGGGCCTGCATCCTGGCTCAACTAGTGGTTGGGTTTCTAGCCGTATGCAGGCCGCTGTGGCCCAGTAGGAGGGCTTTTTTTATTTAGTTTTTTTCTTCTTCTTTTTCTTTTCTGCTTTATTTATTTTCTTTTATTTATTTTTGAGTTGTTTTTTGCTGTATTTAGAGTTTCTTTGTGAATATTTTTGCTTTAGGTACAAAAAATTACAAACTTTCTGTTAGTGCCGGTAGTTTTCAAATTTGAATAGTTTAAATTTGAATTATTTGAAATTTGTGTGAATCACTAGTTTGTGAATAACTTAACCTTAAAAATGGATTTTTCAGTGATTCTTTTTTCTTATGTTTAATATTAGTGTGTTTTATCGTTATATTCAATTTGGTAATACTTAGGTTATTTAAAAAATGAAATGCCTTTGTAACAGATGAGTTTTCGTCCGAAACCTTGATACTTCGAAAGAGATTGTCCATTTTGTACACGAAGTGCATCTAGTTTTTGCCGTAACCCTCTCTACTTTTTTGCACATGCTATGTGGGTGAAATTATGATACCATGCCAACTTTCAACCTTTTCAGAGGTTCATTTGAAGTGTTTTTCAATTTGAGGGTCATTTAGCTGAAAAATTAGTAAATGCATGAAAGAATTTGTTTGCACATAAAATTTCTTCGCGTTTCAAATGCCAAAACACATAAGTACCCTAACTATTACAAGATTCCCTCAGGTTTGTTCGAAGCGGGACTTTCCAGATATATAAGTCCGGAAACTCACTAGAGAAGAAAGTGATGACAGTGAGAAGCCGATCACATCCCAGAGTGGGATCTTTGGGCCGTGTGAAACTTTTTCTTCGCGTGTGTCCCTTTGCGTTGTAACGATGGACAATCTTCATCATTTAACTGGATTCTCGGGTCAATATTCACTGTGAATGGATCAATTTCATGAAACTTTTCATAATCTTCTGCCATGTCTGTCTTGTCATCCACTCACATGTTGTTTCTTTTTCTCGGCTTGGTGGACATGTCCTTCACATAGAAAATCTGTGCCACATCATTGGCTAGGACGAATGGTTCGTCTGCATACGCAAGATTGTTGAGATCCACTGTTGTCATTCCGTACTACGGGTCTTCCGTTACCCCGCCTCATGTCATATTCACCCATTTGCACCGAAACAAAGGGACCTTCAAACCACGTCCATAGTCAAGTTCCCATCTGTCCTCTATGTAACCATAATATGTTTCCTTTCCCATCTTGGTTGCTGCATCAAAGCGGACACCACTGTTTTGGTTGGTGCTCTTCTTATCTTGGGCAATCGTGTAAAATGTATTCCCATTTATCTCATACCCTTTGAAAGTCATTATATTCTAAGATGGTAACTGGGACAACAAGTACAGGTCATCTTCAATAGCGGCGTCATGCATGGCACGTCTCTGCAACCAGCCGGCTAAAGTCCCCGTTTGTTTACGTGTAATCCAGTCGTCAGACTGCTCCGGGTGTTTGGAGCTTAGAAAATTCTTGTGTTCGTCCATATACGAAGCCACCAAGGCGGAATTCTGTAGAATTGTGTAGTGTGCTTGAGTGAGAGAATGCCCGTCCATACGTATTATTTGATCCCCTCCTAGCATGTCTTTTCCATCTAGTCTGCCCTTATGCCGCGGTTCAAGAATACCAATGGGCTTAAGGTCAGGAATAAAGTTGATACAACACTCAATGACCTCCTCATTTTCATGGCCCTTGGAGATGCTTCCTTCTGGCCTAGCACGGTTATGAACATATTTCTTTAAGAATCCCATGAACCTCTCAAAGGGGAACATATTCTGTAGAAATACAGGACCAAGTACGTTAATCTCTTCGCATAGGTGAACTAGGACATGAGTCATGATGTTGAAGAAGGATGGTGGGAACACCAACTCGAAACTGACAAGACATTGCACCAAATCATTCTCTAACCTTGGTATGATTTCTGGATCGATTACCTTCTGAGAGATTGCTTTGAGGAATGCACATAGCTTCACAATGGCTAATCAAACGTTTTTGGTAGAAGCCCCCTCAATGCAACCGGAAGAAGTTGCGTCATAATCACGTGGCAGTGATGAGACTTTAGGTTCTGGAACTTTTTCTCTGCCATATTTATTATTCCCTTTATATTCGACGAGAAGCCAGACGGTACCTTAATACTGAGCAGGCATTCAAAGAAGATTTCCTTCTCTTCTTTGGTAAGAGCATAGCTGGCATGACCCTGATGTATGCCGTCTTTTCCGTGCATACGTTGCTGGTCCTCCCGTGCCCCCGGTGTATCTTTTGTCTTCCCATACACACCCAAGAAGCCAAGCAGGGTCACGCAAAGATTCTTTGTCACGTGCATCACATCGATTGCGGAGCGGCCCTCTAGGTCTTTCCAATACGGCAGGTCCCAAAATATAGATTTCTTCTTCCACATGGGTGCGCGTCCGCCAGCGTCATTCAGAACAGGTTGTCCGCCAGGACCCTTTCCAAAGACTACCTTCAAATCCTTGACCATATCATGTACATCAGCACTAGTACGGTGGCGAGGCTTCGTCCGGTGATCCGCCTCACCTTTGAAATGCTTGCCTTTTTTCTTACGGGATGCCTACTCGGAAGAAATCGACGATGTCCCAGGTACACATTCTTCTTACAATTATCCAAATATATACTGTCGGTATCATCCAAACAGTGCGTGCATGCGCGGTATCCCTTGTTTGTCTGTCCTGAAAGGTTACTGAGAGCAGGCCAATCATTGATGGTCACGAACAGCAACGCCTTTAGGTCAAATTCTTCCTGTCCGTGCTCATCCCACGCACGTACACCTGTTCCATTCCACAGCTGTAAGAGTTCTTCAACTAATGGCCTTAGGTACACATCAATGTCGTTGCCGGGTTGCTTAGGGCCTTGGATGAGCACTGGCATCATAATGAACTTCCGCTTCATGCACAACCAAGGAGGAAGGTTATACATACATAGAGTCACAGGCCATGTGCTATGGTTGCTGCTCTGCTCCCCAAAAGGATTAATGCCATCTGCGCTTAGACCAAACCATACGTTCCTTGCGTCACCTGCAAACTCCTCCCTGTACTTTCTCTCGATTTTTCTCCACTGCGACCCGTCAGCGGGTACTCTCAACTTTCCGTCTTTCTTACGGTCTTCTCTGTGCCATCGCATCGCCTTGGCATGCTCTTTGTTTTGGAAGAAACGTTTCAACCGTGGTATTATAGGACCATACCACATCACCTTGGCAGGAATCTTTTTCCTGGGGCGCTCGCCCTCGACATCACCAGGGTCATCGCGGCTGATCTTATAGCGCAATGCACCGCATACCGGGCACGCGTTCAAATCCTCGTACTCACCGCGGTAGAGGATGCAGTCATTAGGGCATGCATGTATCTTCTGCACCTCTAACCCTAGAGGGCAGACAACCTTCTTTGCTTCGTACGTACTCTCGGGCAATTCGTTGTCCTTTGGAAGCATATTCTTTATCATTACCAGCAACTTTCCAAATCCCTTGTCAGATACACCATTCTCTGCCTTCCATTGCAGCAATTCCAGTGTGGTGCCCAACTTTTTCTTGTCAGCTTCGCAATTCGGGTACAACAATTTCTTGTGATCCTCTAACATGCGCTGCAACTTCTTCTTCTCCTTTTCACTTGCGCAGTTTCTCTTTGCATCGGCAATGGCCCGACCTAGATCATCAGCGGGCTCATCTGATGCCTCTTCTTCAGCTTCTTCCCGCATTGCCGGCTCAGCTTCTTCCCCCATTGTTGTATCATCGTATTCAGGGAACCCATGGCCAGGATAGCTGTCGTCGTCCTCTTCTTCTTCATTGTCTTCCATCATAACCCCTCTTTCTCCGTGCTTCGTCCAAACATTATAGTGGGGCATGAAACCGGACTCAAACAGGTGGATGTGAATGGTTCTTGAGTTAGAGTAATTGTCATCATTCTTACAGCCAGCACATGGACAAGGCATAAAACCATCCGCCCACTTGTTTGCCTCAACCGCAAGCAGAAAAATATGCACGCCATTAATGAACTCGGGAGAGCATCGGTCATCGTACATCCATTGTCGGCTCATCTTCATTACACAACACCGAAAAGACCAAATTAATACAAGTTCATACATAAGTTCATAAAAGTTCATACATAAAGTTCATACAACACTTAAATGCAACAAACAAATAACTCTCTAGCTAAAGCATTTAAATGCAACAACAAATGCGATCAAGATCGCAACTAAGGTAACAATTGATCCAACAGCATAATGATACCAAGCCTCACTATCAATGGCATATTTTCTAATCTTTCTAATCTTCAAGCGCATTTTCTCCATCTTGATCTTGTGATCATCGACGACATCGGCAACATGCAACTCCAATTCCATCTTCTCCCCCTCAATTCTTTTCAATTTTTCTTTCAAATACTCGTTTTCTCTTTCAACTAAATTTAACCTCTCGACAATAGGGTCGGTTGGAATTTCCGGTTCACATACCTCCTAGATAAAAATATCTATGTCAACTTGATGGGCATAATTTGTCATAAACACGAAATGCAACAAATAGTTTTAAAAGAGAATATACCACATCCGAATCATAACACGGACGAGGGCCGACGGGGACGGATATCAAAACCATGGCACTATGTATAACAAACAACGTACGGGTAAGATAATTATACGAGTAACTATATATCCAAATCACACAAACATGAATTTTTTACATAAAAAATATAAGAACAAGAGGCTCGCCACAAGGTGGTGCCGGCGACGGGACGGTGCGGGCGATCGATGGTGGTTACGACGGAGATTTACAAGGCACTAAGTAAACCACACCTACATATGCAAACTAAGTGTTATTTTGAACTCAAATTGCATATAAATAAAATACTACCACATATATAAAGTTCCTCCCAAATAACTAAAACCCACAAATTAATCACTATATAAACCATTGCAAGAGCTAATCTAGCAATGAGAGATGAAAGGACAAAGTTGCTAACCTTTGTGATCATTTGAATGGATGAGGGCCTTCAAATCTTGACAAAATTTGGGAAAAATTTGTGATGAGCTCGAGAGGAAGAAGGGAAGAATAGAGAGGAGAGGGGAAAGGGGGAAGAACAGAGCACGGGTGGACGAAGGGTTTATATAGGACGACCTTTAGTACCGGTTCGACGCACGAACCGGTACTAAAGGTGCTGGAGGGGCCCTAGACTGACAACATCCTGCCACCACTCTCTTTAGTACCGGCTCGTGGCACGAACCGGTGCTAAAAGTTCAGCACAAACCGGTACTAATGAGAGCGGCATGTCTAGCCATTAGAACCGGCACTAATGATCGCATTAGTGCCGGCTCAAATTCAAACCGGGACTAATGAGCTGAACATTTGACCCTTTTTCTACTAGTGTGGGTATCTTATGACTTACATGTAGGAGCAGAAGTTGAGTGTCGAAAGATGGCAATTTAAGATTAAACACTTACGACAGTTTTGAGGGGTTGGGCCTCGAACAATAGTGGTATTTATAAGCAGTAGAAAGAGAGTCTGCTTAATATCATAGACAATCTCGATATTAAACCCGAGCATAACTCGCTAGACATTGATGAGTGAGTGGCTAAAAGAGAGGTTGAGGTCAGTTTGGTGAAGCTTCTCCGAGAAAAGAAGAGATCAAATGGGTGCTTAGAGCTAAAGTACATCGCGTGATTCAAGGTGATAATAATACACAATTTTTCCATATGATTGCCAATGGGAAACATAGGAAAAAATAATCATACAACTTGAACCGGACGAAGGCATAATTGTTAGTCATGAGAACCATAAGATGCATATTACCAATTTTTACAAAAAATTGTTCGGGGCCCATTGAGAATTATGTCTCACTTAACGAGAGTGGAGTTGAGGACATACCACAACTGGGAGATGATAAGAATGAGGTTCTCATAGCCCAGTTTTCCGAGAAGGAAGTGCTTGAGGCTATTTCGCAAATTAAAAATAACAAAGCACCTGGTCTAGGTGGCTTCCCAGTAGAGTTCTATAAGTGGTGATGGGATATTATTAAGGGCGACTTGATGCCTATGTTCCACGATATGTTTAATGGTCACTTACAACTATTTAAATTGAACTTTAGAACAATCACATTGTTACCAAATAAGGTAGAAGCGGTTCATATTGAGAAGTTTAGACCGATATGTTAGCCTAATGTCAGCTTCAAGATTTTGACAAAAGTTGGTATGGACCGTCTGACACAGATTGCTCATTTTGTGGTTCAACCAACTCAAGTTGACTTCATGCCTGGGCGACACATACTCGAGGTAGTTGTCGTCCTCCATGAAATCCATTCGAACAAACTTGATGGAGTGGTCTTCAACATGGATTTCGAAAAGGTTTATTATAAAGTGAAGTGGCCATTCTTACAACAAGCCTTGTGTATGAAAGGGTTCGATGCGGCCTCGTGGAAGTAGGTCGAATATTTTGTACAGGAAGGCAGCACTGGAATCATTGTTCATGATGATATAGGTCATTACTTCCAAACGCAAAAAGGATTGAGGGAGGGAGATCCGATGTCTCCTATCCTTTTTAATGGTGTCCTTGATATGTTGGCCGTTCTCATCAATAAAGCGAAAGAAGACGGCCAGGTAGGTGGTCATATCCCACATCTGGTGGATGGTGGGGTATCCATTCTAGAATATGCAGATGTGACAGCCTGGATTTTGCCTTCTCTCTTTTCCCAGACTTGCCTTCTCTCTGTTTCCGGACTTGGTTTTTGCCTTGCATTGATTTGGATTTTGGAATCATTTCAAATGGACTTGTCACTTGGGCATACCCTTGACTTTCACCCAAGTGACCCATCTACTTCTCATTCAACTTTATTTCTCTGTTAAATCCCCAAAATAATCAAATGAATATTTTTCATAAAAGAAAAATATTCATTTTCCCCTCTGAAACTCTATTCAGAAACTTGTGCTCCAAAGCAACCCCAATTTTTATTGCTCCCAAAAGTCTGAAACAATTCCTGAATATTCTTTGGACCTTGGCACACCTTCCCAAGCAAAAATATTGCATGATTTTTGTAATATTTTTTCTATAGAAAATCATTTCTCTTCTGGCCCAAAATTCCAGTTTGTACAGCAAGTACATTTTTCCTTGATCATTTGGCCCTGATCTTTCTTGAGCTTAACTACCCTCCTAAGAAAACCTAAACCCCAGGAGATCAGCCCTAATGGCCATCTAGAAGCTAGCCAAACTTGGCCACCAAGTTTCTGGTCAGAAACTTGCCAGCTTGGTTGGGTCAATTCTGGTCGGCCTGGGTATGAGCTTTCAACTTTCCTAGACTAAACACTGCGTGGACTAGAGCGTAGACAAGGTTTGGCAGCGTTTGGGCGTCGTCTTGACCATGCCAGCGTGGTGATCATGTGAAGACACGGTGCATGGCAGCTACTCGACGCGCTCCGGGTGTCACCATCTCCTTATTTCAATGCATGCTCGATCCAGCGCTCGCTGACGCCTGCCACGCCGCGCCACCAGCCCCGACCCATCACCCTTGACCCCTCCCTGGCGCTCGCCGACGCCGGAGATGCCGCAGTGAGCACGAGCACGTCGCGGCCAAAAGCCACAGTGCGCGCGTGCGCTTGTCCTCTCCCCCCCCCCCCGTGTCCTGTGCTCGTCCCCAAGCGTGGGCAGCTCCCACAGTGACGTTGCACGCTTGCCCCCTCGCACTGGAGCGCTTCGTCGCCGTTCGCCGGCTTCTAGAGAGCTCGGGCGGCGACACGATACCCCCCTCGCTACGGCTATAAATAAGGCCTCCCTCCTCGTTTCCTAGCCACGCACCACTCCTCACCACCTCCACGAACACGTAGAAGGGCCACAGCCCGGTCGAGCAGGCCTCTGGCCATCTGCCCCGACCGGAGAACTCCGGCGACCTCCCCAGCTCGACCACCTTGCTCCGGTGCCTCTCGAGCTCGACCAACTGCTCGGGCGTGGTATTGGTGGTCCCTTCGTGCTGCCTAGATGCTGCTGAGCCACCGGAGCCGCCTCTAGCCGTCGTCTTCTTCCACTCCGGTGAATCCCGTCCGCCACCGCAGCTTGTGAGCTTGACCGCGAGCAGCTCCGGCCATCCCATGCCACGGGTACGGGCAGGTACGCCGTGAACCCAGCTTCAATTCTATCCCTCTCATCTAGCCCCAAACCCCCTCCTCGCCGGCGTGAGCTCCGGCAAATCGCCGCCACCCTCTAATCTTGTTTTCCCCCTCTCTCTCCTGACATGCGGGGCCCACGCATCAGCCTCACCACTCGCACCCGAAGCGGTACGAGTGGAGGCGTATTTCTCTTTTACGCCTTCGACGTCACCCCCAGGAATTTCTGCTTAATTCAAATTTACTCAGAAATTGACCCAAACTTTGACCAGCCACCATTTCTAAACCATAAGTCCAAATGATTTGATTCTTTTTGCATTGTCTTTGTTTCAGAAAGATCTAGCAGCAGACCAAAAGGTGGATTTTTCCTTGCTGTCTAGAATTTATGGTGATTTTCAGAATGGTTTTTATGTGTGTTTTTGAGGTTTTTAATTATTTTCATAAGGAGAAGCTTGTCTTGAAGCAAACCAAGAGGGGTGTGATCCTCCTATACACTGAGGCAAGGCACACCAGCATTTGGATGGTGTTGTTTCAATGTCTATGATTTTCTACTTGAATATGAGTTCTTAATTGCAATTAAAAAATTTATAAATAAATTTTGTTAATAGCTAGTTATTTTATCATGCTTGATATGCTTGTTTTAGTTACTGGTAAATTGCATGAACTTGT
This sequence comes from Triticum aestivum, assembly GCF_018294505.1. NCBI lineage: Eukaryota > Viridiplantae > Streptophyta > Magnoliopsida > Poales > Poaceae > Triticum > Triticum aestivum. The sequence continues at coordinate 492,175,673 of NC_057799.1, read as the reverse complement.
TTGGTCAAGTAGAATGAAATTTTGCATTAGTTATATTGCTATGGTAGAAAATGATAGTTCTTTTATTAAGTGACATTTTCATATATGTGATGAGCTAATAAAAATATAGCTGGCTAACAAAAATGAATTAGGTCCGGTGAGGTTATTGATCCTAAGTATTGCAAGATAATTATGTTGATAAGTTTGATCCATATCCATGTGTTGTTTGCTTTGCATGTCGATTAGTTGTGTGATTAAGTCCCAATATCATTGATATTTATAAAAAGTTTTTGTCAAAGTTAAACTTGATTAAGTTCAACTTGAATATGATGTTGATCACATCATGGTGCCACTGAATCGGGTTTTTATTCAGTGCGACCACATTTACCTTGTGGGAAGGTCTTGATTCGGTCCTTTGTTCTGCCTCTCACCGGTGCCTCTCGCGAGAGAAGGTTATGAGCGTGCATACCCTGGCCCAGTAAGCAGACATAACCTTGTGTGCTCGTTTTTGTTTTTATGGTACCTTGTCCCCGTTTGGGACCGTTTTGCCATGACGGTGGCCGTTGGTGCCTTTGGTAGGCACGGGGCCACCCAAGACCTAGCCTGAGAGGGAGTTGGTCGGAGTGGCTGAGAGAGTGCCATGACAAAGAGAGGGTTTCGTCGGAACGCTTTGGTCCACCCGAATGGGAGTCCGAGGCCAGGTGTTCCGTAGTGTGGGCAAAGTGCGCTACCTCTGCAGAGTGTATTTAATCTATTGATAGCCGCGTCCTCGGTTATGGGCATAGCTCGGAAGTAAGTCACACCTTGGATCAACTTTTATAATTAATCTTGCAAACTAAATGATTGTTGTGATGCTTTGTGTTTCATGAACTCTCGAGTTGTTCATCAGCGGTTGGTTTTCAGTTGTGACCCCGCTCTAGTCACAATTGGGTTACGAGGTAACCATCTGGTAAGCGAGTCTGTGAGACTCGGTGCGCGTATTGGTTTCATTGCATCTCTAGTAGTTCTTGCTTTACATTAATTTGATTAATTATCATGATATTGTCTGTCATCGTGCATATGTTTGTTGTGAGCTTGCAAGTACATTCAATGTACTGACCTGGCGTGTCATGCCAGCTTTCAGGCAAGCCAGTTCACATCGGAGCGCATCTCGCGTCTAGGCCGTGTCCACGTCGGTGTCCCTGTGCTATGGAGTTCCACTTCGTCGTTCTTCCGCTGCCGCGTAGTTCGTGTGACCGAGGCCCTCTTCATGTTCATTAAATAATGTACATACTGTCCTGCAGCACCGTGCGTGCAGCTTGGCCTCGTATCTCAATGTAATATCAGACTTATGTAATCCGCTAGCATCAATAAAGCAGTTGTTTATGTACCATCACTACAAAAAAATACACTCCCGTGATGATACGTGTTTCTCATAGTAGGTCACGTTTTCTGTCATGCATGTACATACATGACAAATTTATGACAGAATCAAGATAGTCATACCTATGCTGTCGTAGAAGTGTTCCATGACATTACCAAAATAATCATCACGGAAGTGTCCACTTCCATGACGATAAATCGCGCGTCACAGAAGTGCTTTCGTCAAGGGTGACCGACACGTGGCATCCACCGTAACGGAATGCCATTAAGCTATCGGGTCCGGTTTTGGATCCGATAACCCGTTAACAGCCCCGACCAATGGGGATTTTTGATGACCCACGAGTATAGGGGATCTATCGTAGTCCTTTCGATAAGTAAGAGTGTCGAACCCAACGAGGAGCAGAAGGAAATGATAAGTGGTTTTCAGCAAGGTATTCTCTCCAAGCACTAAAATTATAGGTAATAGATATTTTTGTGATAAGATAATTTGTAGCGGGTAACAAGCAACAATAGTAAATAAAGTGCAGCAAGGTGGCCCAATCCTTTTTGTAGCAAAGGACAAACCTGGACAAACTCTTATATAGAGAAAAGCGCTCCCGAGGACACATGGGAATTATCGTCAAGCTAGTTTTCATCACGTTCATATGATTCGCGTTCGGTACTTTGATAATTTGATATGTGGGTGGACCGGTGCTTGGGTGCTGCCCTTACTTGGACAAGCATCCCACTTATGATTAACTCCTACTGCAAGCATCCCCAACTACAAAAGAAGTATTAAGGTAAACTTAACCATAGCATGAAACAGATGGATCCAAATCAGCCCCTTACGAAGCAACACATAAACTAGGGTTTAAGCTTCTGTCACTCTAGTAACCCATCATCTACTTATTACTTCCCAATGCCTTCCCCTAGGCCCAAATAATGGTGAAGTTTCATGTAGTCGACGTTCACATGACACCACTAGAGGAGAGACAACATACATCTCATCAAAATATCGAACGAATACCAAATTCACATGACTACTAATAGCAAGACTTCCCCCATGTTCTTAGGAACAAACGTAACTACTCACAAAGCATATTCATGTTCATAATCATAGGATTATTAATATGCATATAGGATCTGAACATATGATCTTCCACCCAATAAACCAACTAGCATCAACTACGAGGAGTAATCAACACTACTAGCAACCTACAGGTACCAATCCCAGGCTTAGAGACAAGAATTGGATACAAGAGATGAACTAGGGTATTAGAGGAGATGGTGCTGGTGAAGATGTTGATGGAGATTGGCCCCCTCCCGATGAGAGGAGCGTTGGTGATGACGATGGCAATGATTTCCCCCTCCCGGAGGGAAGTGTCCCCGGCAGAACAGCTCCGCCAGAGCCCTAGATTGGTTCCGCCAAGGTTCCGCCCGGCAGAACAGCTCCGCCAGAGCCCTAGAATTTATTCCCCCTCTCGAAAGCTTGCTTATGATTTTTCTTCGGACGAAAGACTTCATATAGCAGAAGATGGCCACCGGAGGGCCATCAGGGGGGCCACGAGGCAGGGGGCGCGCCCCCCACCCTCGTGCCCAGGGTGTGGGTCCCCTCTGGTATTTTCTTCGCTCAGTGTTTTTTATTATTTCCAAAAATAAATTCCGTGGATTTTCAAGACTTTTGGAGTTGTGCAGAATAGGTCTCTAATATTTGCTCCTTTTCTAGCCCAGAATTCCAGCTGCCGGCATTCTCCCTCTTTATGTAAACCTTGTAAAATAAGAGAGAATAGGCATAAGTATTGTGACATAATGTGTAATAACAGCCCATAATGCGATAAATATCAATATTAAAGCATGATGCAAAATGGACGTATCAACTCCCCCAAGCTTATACCTCGCTTGTCCTCAAGCGGAAGCCGATAACGATAAATATGTCCACATGTTTAGAGGTAGAGGTGTTGATAAAATAAAATACGGACATGAGGGCATCATGATTAATCTTATAACAGCAACATATATATATATATATACATATATTTTGTCATATGATCTATTATGCTTAGATAATAATCTATTCACAATGTCAAGTATGAATCAGAAACTTCATTGAGAACCAACAAACTATAATCTCAGTCATTGAAGCAATTGCAATTTATCATAACATCAGAAAGAGTCAATATAAGAGCTTTTCAGCAAGTCCACATACTCAACTATCATTTAGTCTTTCACAACTGCTAACACTCACGCAGTACTTGTGGTTACGGAGTTTTAATCGGACACAGAGAAAGATAGGGGCTTATAGTTTCGCCTCCAAACTTTTTACCTCAAGGGTAATGTCAACAATAATAGTTCATGCTAACTTACATCCAATTGGATATATATATCAGGATCTTTCCAACACAATGTGCTTGCCAAAGGATAAAATGTAAAAAAGGAAAGGTGAAGATCACCATGACTCTTGCATAAGGTAGAAGATAAAAGTAAAAGATAGGCCCTTCGTAGAGGGAAGCAGAGGTTGTCATGCGCTTTCAGGGTTGGGTGCATAAAATCTTAATGCAAAAGAACGTCACTTTATATTGCCACTTGTGATATGGACCTTTATTATGCAGTCCGTCGCTTTTATTTCTTCCATGTCACAAGATCGTATAAAGCTTATTTCCTCTACACTAATCAATCATACATATTTAGAGAGCAATTTTTATTGCTTGCACCGATGACAACTTACTTGAAGGATCTTACTCAATCCATAGGTAGATATGGTGGACTCTCATGGCAAAACTGGGTTTAAGGGTATTGGAAGCACAAGTAGTATCTCTACTTGGTGCAAACAATTTGGCTAGCATGAGGGAGAAAGGCAAGCTCAACATGTTGGATGATCCATGACAATATACTTTATTTTCGATATAAGAAAACATAACCCATTACATTGTCTTCCTTGTCCAACATCAACTCTTTAGCATGCCATATTTTAATGAGTGCTCACAATCATAAAAGATGTCCAAGATAGTATATTTATATGTGACACCTCTCTTTCTTTATTACTTCCTATTAATTGCAACGATGACCAAAGCTATGTTTGTCAACTCTCACCAATATTTAATCATCATACTCTTTCTATGTGAAGTCATTACTCTCCATAAGATCAATATGATCTCTTTGTTTCTTTTTATTCTTTCTCTTTTCTTTTATTCCCTCAAGATCATGGCAAAATAATCAAGCCCTTGACTCAACACTAATCTTTATTATATATATAACTCACAGACTCGATTACATAGAGGGATCATAAAGCAAAACTCAAAACTAGATCATATCAAAAACTTTATTCTACTAGATCAAGATATTACTAAAAGGATCGAACTAAGAAAAACGGTAAAGATAGAGATGTGATGGTGATACGATACAGGGGCACCTCCCCCAAGCTTGGCAGTTGCCAAGGGGAGTGCCCATACCCATATGATTATGTCTCCCTTGCTGGTGAAGAAGATGGTGGTGATGAAGGAGTTGTTGATGATGACAGTTGTGTCTTTAGCTTCTTCATACTGTAATTGAGAAGAGCAATTTCCTCCTTTAAATCATCGACCTCCGATTCCAGCTTCAAGATCTTGTCACATAAATCTCCTTTACTTTTCTGCCGAAAACGAGAAGGAATAGATCGGTTGTTAGATAGTTTAGCCCTCTTAGGGAGACTAGATTTCTTGTACTTCACGTGCATATCCCCAGGTTGAGGTAGAGGGACGTCCTCCTCCTCCGAACTTGAATCATTGATCCTCATCAAATGAGCATCCGCCTCCTCATCCGTAGTTCGACCACAAGGAGATAGATCCCCATAGGTCTTTGGGTCAGCAATGAGGTGCGAGACATAGCTCTCTCCATCGGAATCCTGAGATGACATCTTGCTCCAAATCTGCTACAGAAACAGCTAGAAACAAAAACAGAGGATATTTGTGTGATACGGTGGTCAAAACCTTCGGGAGATTATATAATGAATTTTTACCGACCGAAATACGTATCGTGCAAGAAAAATGAGTCCGGAGAGTGCACGAGGTGCCCACGAGGCAGGGGGCGTGCCCTCCACCCACGTGGATGCCTCGTGTCCTTCCCGGACTGCTTCTTATTTTCCTATTTTTCTAAATATTCCAAAACGGAGAAAAATTGCCATTAGAACTGTTTTGGAGTCGGTTTACTTACCGTACCACATACCTATTCCTTTTCAGAGTCTGAAACGTTCTGGAAAGTGTCTCTTATGTATTCCTCCGGTGTTACAGTTTCAATAATATTCGTTTCAATATTTATGGGATTACCTGAGATATAATGTTTGATTCTTTGACCGTTAACCACCTTCGGATTTGTGCCTTCGAAGTTGTTGATTTTTATGGCACCGGAATTATACATCCTCGATAACATAAGGACCTTCCCATTTAGAGAGAGGTTTTCCTGCAAAAAATCTTAAACGAGAGTTGTATAGCAATACATAATCACCTACATTAAACTCACGCTTTTGTATCCTTTTGTCATGCCATCTTTTAAATTTTTCTTTAAACAACTTGGCATTCTCATAGGCTTGGGTTCTCCATTCATCAAGTGAGCTAATGTCAAATAACCTCTTCTCGCCGGCAAGTTTGAAATCATAATTGAGCTCTTTAATAGCCCAATATGCCTTATGTTCTAATTCGAGAGGTAGGTGACATGCTTTTCCATAAACCATTTTATAGGGAGACATACCCATAGGATTTTTATATGCAGTTCTATAGGCCCATAATGCATCATCAAGTTTCTTGGACCAATTCTTTCTAGATCTATTAACAGTCTTTTGCAAAATTAATTTGAGCTCTCTATTACTCAATTCTACTTGACCACTAGACTGTGGGTGGTATGGAGATGCAATTCTATGATTAACATCATACTTAGCTAGCATTTTACGAAAAGCACCATGAATAAAATGTGAACCACCATCAGTCATTAAATATCTAGGGACTCCAAACCTCGGAAAAATAGCTTCTTTAAGCATCTTAATAGAGGTGTTATGATAAGCACTACTAGTTGGAATAGCTTCTACCCACTTAGTAACGTAATCAACAGCAACTAAAATATGTGTATATCCATTAGAGGCAGGAAACGGTCCCATATAATCAAAGCCCCAAACATCAAATGGTTCAATAATGAGTGAATAATTCATAGGCATTTCCTGACGTCTACTAATATTACCAGTTCTTTGACATTCATCACAAGATAAGACAAACTTACGAGCATCCTTGAAGAGAGTAGGCCAATAAAAACCGGATTGCAATACCTTATGTGCAGTTCTATCTCCAGCGTGATGTCCTCCATAAGCCTCAGAGTGACACTTGCGTAGGATCTGTTCCTGTTCATGCTCAGGTACACAACGCCTAATAACACCATCTACTCCTTCTTTATAAAGATGCGGGTCATCCCAGAAGTAATGTCTTAAATCATAGAAAAACTTTTTCTTTTGTTGGTATGTGAAACTAGGTGGTATAAATTTAGCAACAATGTAATTAGCATAATCAGCATACCATGGAGCAGTACGAGAAGCGTTTATGACATTTAATTGTTCATCAGGAAAGCTATCATCAATAGGTAGTGGGTCATCAAGAACATTTTATAACCTAGACAAGTTGTCTGCAATGGGGTTCTCAGCTCCCTTTCTATCAATAATATGCAAATCAAATTCTTGTAGCAAGAGAACCCATCTAATAAGTCTAGGTTTAGCATCTTTCTTTTCCATAAGATATTTAATAGCAGCATGATTAGTATGAATAGTTACTTTAGAATCAACAATATAAGGTCTAAACATATCACAAGCAAATACAACTGCTAAGAATTCCTTTTCAGTGGTAGCATAATTTCTCTGAGCACTATCTAGAGTTTTACTAGCATATTGAATAACATTTAATTTCTTATCGACTCTTTGCCCTAGAACAGCACCTACAGCATAATCGCTAGCATCACACATAATTTCAAAAGGTAAATTCCAATCAGGTGGCTGAACAATAGGTGCAGAGATTAATGCTTTCTTAAGTATTTCAAATGCTTCTACACAATCATCATCAAAGACAAATGGTATATCTTTTTTTAAGAGATTAGTCAGAGGCCGATAAATTTTTTGAGAAGTCCTTAATGAACCTCCTATAAAAACCGGCATGACCAAGAAAACTTCTTATACCTTTGATGTCCTTGGGACATGACATCTTTTCAATAGCATCAACTTTCGCTTTAACAACCTCAATCCCTCTTTCAGAAATTTTATGCCCCAAGACAATACCTTCATTAACCATAAAGTGGCATTTCTCCCAATTCAAGACAAGATTATTTTCTTCACATCTCTGCAAAACTCGATCAAGGTTGCTCAAGCAATCATCAAAAGAGGATCCATAAACGGAGAAATCGTCCAAGAAAACCTGACAAATCTTTTCACAAAAATCAGAGAATATAGCCATCATGCATCTTTGAAAGGTAGCAGGTGCATTACATAAACTAAAGGCATACGTCTATAAGCAAAAGTACCGAAAGGGCAAGTAAAAGTGGTCTTTGCTTGATCATCAGCTGACACGGGTATTTGAGAGAAACCAGAATAACCATCTAGAAAGCAAAAATGTGTGTGTTTAGATAATCTTTCTAGCATTTGATCAATGGATGGCAAGGGGTAATGATCTTTTTTAGTAGCTTTATTTAATTTGTGGTAATCAATTACCATCCTATAACCTGTAATAATTCTTTGTGGAATCAATTCATCTTTATCATTAGGAACGACAGTAATACCTCCCTTCTTAGGAACACAATGGACAGGACTTACCCACTGACTATCAGCAATGGGATAAATTATACCTGCCTCAAGGAGCTTTAGTATTTCCTTTCTTACCACTTCCTTCATCTTAGGATTTAATCATCGTTGATGATCAATAACTGGTTTGGCATCTTTCTCCAAATTTATTTTGTGTTGACATAGAGTGGGACTAATGCCCTTGAGATCATCAAGAGTATATCCAATAGCAGCACGGTGCTTTTTCAGAGTTTCCAATAATTTTTCTTCCTCCTTCTTTGAAAGGTTAGCACTAATAATAACAGGATATATCTTCTTTTCATCAAGATAAGCATATTTAAGTGTATCAGGTAAAGGTTTAAACTCAAACACGGGATCACCCTTGGGTGGAGGAGGATCCCCTAGTATTTCAACAGGCAAGTTGTGTTTCAGAATAGGTCCCTATTTAAAGAATACTTCATCTATTTCCCTTCTTTCATTCATAAACATATCATTTTCATGGTCTAGCAAATATTGTTCTAAAGGATCATTAGGAGGCACATCAATAGAAGCAAGACCAATAATTTCATCCTTACTAGGCAATTCCTCTTCACGGTGTTGTCTACAAAATTTAGAAAAGTTAAACTCATGAGACATATCACCTAGACCAATAGTAACAACGTCCTTTTCGCAGTCTATCTTAGCATTAACAGTGTTCAAGAAGGGTCTACCAAATATAATGGTACAAAAGCTATCTTGTGGGGAACCAAGAACAAGAAAATCAGCAGGATATTTAGTTTTCCCACACAAGACTTCAAGATCTCTAACAATCCCAATTGGTGAAATAGTATCTATTGGCAAGCTTAATGGTGACATCAATTTCTTCTAACTCAGCAGGTGCAATATCATGCATAATTTCTTTGTATAAGTCAATAGGTATTGCACTAGCACTGGCACCCATATCACACAAGCCATGATAACAATGATCTCCTATTTTAACAGAAATAACAGGCATGCCTACCACAGGCCTATGTTTATCTTTAGCACTAGGTTTGGCAATTCTAGCAGTCTCATCACAGAAATAAATAACATGCCCATCAATATTATCAGCCAAGAGATCTTTAACCATAGCAATATTAGGTTCAACTTTAACTTGTTTAGGAGGTTTGTGTGTCCTAATATTACTTTTGTTGACTACAGTTGAAGCTTTTGCATGATCCTTTATTCTAACAGGGAAAGGTGGTTTCTCAACATAAGCAGTAGGAACAATAGGATCATTATAAGTGATAGTCTTTTCTTCAACTTTAATAGGTGCAACTACTTTTACTTGAACGGAAGGATTATATTTAAACCACTTCTCCTTGGGGAGATCAACGTGAGCAGCAAAAGATTCACAAAAAGAAGTTACTATCTCAGAGTCAAGTCCATATTTAGTGCTAAATTTACGGAAAACATCGGTATCCATAAAAGATTTAACACAATCAAACTTAGGTGTTATACCTGACTCCTTACCTTCGTCGAGATCCCAATCTTCAGAGTTGCATTTAATTCTTTCCAATAAATTCCATTTGAATTCAATAGTCTTCATCATAAAGGAACCAGCACAAGAAGTATCGAGCATGGTGCAATTGTTGTCAGAAAGCCGAGCATAAAAATTTGGAATAATCATTTCTGTTGAGAGCTCATGATTGGGGCATTAATATAACATTGAATTAAGCCTCCCCCAAGCTTGAGCGATGCTTTCTCCTTTGGGAGGCCAAAAATTGTATATATAATTACGATCATGATGAACGAGATGCATAGGATAAAACTTCTGATGAAATTCCAATTTCAATCGCTTGTAATCCCATATCATCACATAGCCTGTACCATGTCAATTCATCTCCCTTCAAAGATAAAGGGAAGACCTTCTTCTTGATAACATCATCGGGCATACCTTCAGGCTTAAATAATCCACAAACTTCATCCACATAGATTAGGTGTAAATCGGGATGCAATGTTCCATCTCCTGCAAAAGGATTAGCTAGCAGTTTCTCTATCATACCCGAAGGAATTTCAAAGTAAAAAATTTCATTTTCAGTAGGTTCAGTAGGTTGAGGAGCAACTCTTTGCTCTACTAGTTGGGGTGAAGATACCTTGAACAAGCCCCTCAGAGGATTACTTTCCTTAGCAACAAGTGACAGTAAATTTTAGCACACTATATAAATTTTTCCTTACCAAATTCCACCAACCAGAGGCGCTTCACTCCCCGGCAACGGCGCCAGAAAAGAGTCTTGATGACCCACAAGTATAGGGAATCTATCGTAGTCCTTTCGATAAGTAAGAGTGTTGAACCCAACGAGGAGCAGAAGGAAATGATAAGCGGTTTTCAGCAAGGTATTCTCTGCAAGCACTGAAATTATAGGTAACAGATAGTTTTGTGATAAGATAATTTGTAACGGGTAACAAGCAAAAATAGTAAATAAAGTGCAGCAAGTTGTCCCAATCCTTTTTGTAGCAAAGGACAAACCTGGACAAACTCTTATATAGAGAAAAGCGCTCCCGAGGACACATGGGAATTATCGTCAAGCTAGTTTTCATCACGTTCATATGATTCGCGTTCGGTACTTTGATAATTTGATATGTGGGTGGACCGGTGCTTGGGTGCTGCCCTTACTTGGACAAGCATCCCACTTATGATTAACTCCTACTGCAAGCATCCCCAACTACAAAAGAAGTATTAAGGTAAACTTAACCATAGCATGAAACAGATGGATCCAAATCAGCCCCTTACGAAGCAACGCATAAACTAGGGTTTAAGCTTCTGTCACTCTAGTAACCCATCATCTACTTATTACTTCACAATGCCTTCCTCTAGGCCCAAATAATGGTGAAGTTTCATGTAGTCGACATTCACATGACACCACTAGAGGAGAGACAACATACATCTCATCAAAATATCGAACGAATACCAAATTCACATGACTACTAATAGCAAGACTTCTCCCATGCTCTTAGGAACAAACATAACTACTCACAAAGCATATTCCTGTTCATAATCCGAGGATTATTAATATGCATATAGGATCTGAACATATGATCTTCCACCAAATAAACCAACTAGCATCAACTACGAGGAGTAATCAACACTACTAGCAACCTACAGGTACCAATCCCAGGCTTAGAGATAAGAATTGGATACAAGAGATGAACTAGGGTCTCTAGTATTTTTTATTATTTCCAAAAATAACTTCTGTGGAGTTTCAGGACTTTTGGAGTTGTACAGAATAGGTCTCTAATATTTTCTCCTTTTCTAGCCCAGAATTCCAGCTGCCGGCATTCTCCCTCTTTATGTAAACCTTGTAAAATAAGAGAGAATAGTCATAAGTATTATGACATAATGTGTAATAACATCCCATAATGCGATAAATATCAATATAAAAGCATGATGCAAAATGGACGTATCAATTTTCCACGTGTAAAATCATCTTTGGCTGGAGGGAACACGCGTCGGCTCGCCGTTGGGACAGATGTCATCCACTCATTGGACCCAAAGCGCCTATGATACGTCGACACGTGGCACGGCCCAACAGAGGCCCATTCCTGTGAAAAGGCCGGCCCGTTTGACTTGGTCAAAAGGTGGCGAGCCGGCCCATGGCAAGCCTGTTAACGGCCTGTTCGCATATAGCCCATTTACAGCCCGCTAACCCAGGGCCCGTTTACGGCTTCTCCGAATTAGGCCCAGTAGCGTCATCTGGGCCTTCCAATATATTTCCAGCCCGTTTTAACTTCCGGCCAATGTATGGCCCATAATGTCTTTTGGCCCATATGAGGCCCTTAGTAACGCTCGGCCCATTAAGGGCCCGTGGTAAAACTGGCCCGTAATGAACAGTGTATCACTTTATACCCATTAACGGCCCATTATTCTGTTGGGCCGTTTCCAGCCCATGTTATCTTTCGGCCTTCTCAGGGCCCATTTATTCTTGGGCTCATTTCCAGCATTCGGTTACTTACGGCCCGTTACTGTCATTTTCTGCTTGTGAGCCAAATTCAGCCCGTGCTTACAGTCGGCCCGTTTGTGGCCCGTTAATACGTTGGGCCATTTTCATAGCGTCATCAAATACGGCCGATTAACGACGGCCCATTATGGTCGGCCCATGAACGGACGATTCCAACTCTAGCCCAGTTACGGCCATAAAGCGGTATGTTATTGGCCCATGTTTGGGCAATCGATCATACGGCCCGTATAAGGCCCATTGATGATATGGCCCGTAGAAGGCCCATTGATGATACGGCCCGTAGAAGGCCCATTGTTTCTACGCCCCATAGAAGGCCCATTGTTTCTACGCCCCGTAGGAGGCCCATTGTTTCTACGTCCCGTAGAAGGCCCAGTGTCACATAGTAAATATGTAGCCCATGGTTATTGTGGTCTAGTTTTAAAAAATAGGTTATTGCGGCCACTAGCAAACCGCAGAAAAAGAACAGCACTGACTACAAGCAAACAAATAAACAAGACAACAACGAAATAAATAAGCAAGCAACTTACGCTAGGCTATCACGGCTATTACACATATTACATCCACTGGGCATCAAAGTTCGCCACCAGTGCAAATATAGGGAACAAAGCAGCATATCATATACACTGGTTGTCAAAGTTGGCAACCAGTGCAAATAAACGTCGCAGCAAAACAAGTACAGAACTGAAACCACTTCAGAAGATCTCAAGAAACAATATCCTGGGTACCCATAATGCTGGCAAGATGCTTAGCAAGCTTATTAATTTTCTCTTGTTTGGCGCTTAAATCCTCCATCGCTTGTTATTGCACCAGAAAGTATGCATCTGAATTCTGCAGGGACTTCCTCAGTCCTTCAGCTTCCTGTCGCAACACATCTGATCGATGTCTTTCAACTTGAAGCTGAGACTCAAGAGGACAAACTGATTCAGGCAGCGAGTTGGAAGAGCTTGTGCCAGCAGTAGTGGCCAGTAACTCGAACACTACATCAAGACAGGACTTATGGGTTCTCTCACTATCATCAAGGTAGTTTTTATCAGCTTTCTTGGAGACCAACAGGGATGTCTCACTATCTTGAACCTTATCTGCATTACTTCCTTCACCATTGCATAATGGGGTACTGTTCTCCAATATTTTGTCCGCATTCTAAAAGAGAAACAAGCAGACACATCACAGATTTACCATGTTGTATATGAAACTCATTTTGGTAAATCAGTTCAGTAGTAAAGTGCACAGGATAACAGCATGAAACAAACATATATCTATGTACCATGGTCACTTTATGGTCTATATCATTCTAGTTTTTGTTGCCAAATCAAGATAGAGACGCGGTTCAAATAATATTTGTTCAAGGGAAGCAGAATAGACAGAATATAAGTGTGGGAAACTATAGACACTTGTAATGTGCATAACATGAGAACATAACTGTTTATTCAATTGAAACTGAAATCAATATAGAGCAAGTTACAACAGCAAACCAGTTAAAGAAACAAGTTTAAAACATACCTGTTGCACCATTGGAATTTCAATTCCATCCTTCAAATTTGAAAATAGTTGGTCTGAGTAAATACAGTGATGCAAGAGCAAAGGAGTATGAACTATAGCTACAGAACCTGACCTGAGAACAATTCTTCTTCTCCTTTAAGCATTGAGTTGGGATTCGGAGTGGTGGTCCTTGTGCTTTGGGCACTGCAATTCCCTTACTAACTGCTCGTGTTTGGGTGCTCTGTGGTGGAGACGGTGCTGAGTCAACTGGAACTGGGTTACTATCTGCTGGGGTTGGGGTTAGAAGGGGTGTAGCTGGTTCTCTGTCCAACTGGGTAGGGGTACAATCTGCGAGAGTCTGGGTTATGTGTGGTGGGGATGGTTCTTGGGCAAGTACAACCGTGGTTCTATCTGCATCAACTGGTAGCACTATCTTTTCTGAAGACCGTGTTGTTACTCCCTTAGATACTGCCATCACCCTCTCCAATTCAAATGGCTGATAAACAAGAAAAGTAATTGAATGTACAGACATTGTATGATAGAGGTGCAATGGATAGTGGGGAATAAAAGAGGGCATGAAATAATTCACATTTATGTTGTCTAACCTAACAGGATAGCATGACACAATTTCACATATATGATGGCTAACTAAACAGGATAGCATGACAGAATTTGACATTATGATGGCTAACTAAAAAAGATGGAAAGACATAGTTCAAAATATGATGATTATGTAAACAGGATGACATGATATAACTATATAATGTGTTTATTAAATAGGTTGGCATGCCATATTCACATACATGCCGCCTATGGAAACATGGTAGAATGATATAATTCATGGATAGAATGACATAATTCAAAATATGATGACTGTAAACACTAAACAGGATGAGAAGATATAACTAGATGATGTCTTTAGTAAATGGGTTGCCATGCCATAATTCATATAGATGTTGTGTATGTAAACATGATGGCATGATATAATTCAAATATATGATTTATATAGTAAGCAAGTAAGCAGATGGCAATCCATATATGATGTAAAAACTAAGCAATGCAAGACAACATGCATGACATGGGTAATATAACCCTGCAAAGTTTGAGCATAGACCTCAGGGGGGAAATAGGACTGGTCGACAGTCTCTGAATCCTCCTCTGAGGAGCTCTCTGTATCCAGCAAGATGTCTGCTTCAGCAGGTAGCATTGTCTGCTCTGAATACCTTGTTTTCACTCTAGATACTTCCATCACCGCTTCAAATGGCTGATGCACAGGAAGAGTAGTTGAATATACAAACGTTGTCGACAAATGGAACACGTAATACAAAAAAATGATAGCATGATATAATTCACATACATGATGATTGGCTACACAACATGGCATTGCATAATTCACATATATAATGCCTTTGCAACAAGATAGCATTGCATAATTCACATATATAATGTCTTGCAACAAGATGGCAATGCATGATTCACATATATGGTAATTAGACACTAAACAGGTGGCATTCACACAAAGCATGTCTAAACTAATCAAATGACATCGCAATGCAAGACACCATACGCACGATATGAGCAACATAACCCTGCCAAGTTAATTAGAGCATACACCTCGAGGGGAAATAGGACTGATCATCTGTCTCTGAATCCTCCTCTCAGGAGCTATCCGTAACAAGCGAGATATGCGCTTCGTCAGATAGCATAGTCTGCTCTGAAGACCTTGTTTTCACTCCAGAATTTTCCATCACCATGTCAAATGGCTGATGCACACGAAGAGTAGTTGAATGTACTAACATTGTTGACAAATGTAAAAGGATGGCCTGATATAATTCACATATAAGATGACTGGCTAAGCAGGATGGCATTGCAAAATTCACAGATATTATGCCTGGTTAAACAAGATGGCATTGCATAATTCACATAAACGATGAATAAACTAAACAGATGGCATTCACACAAAGCATGTCTAAACTAAGCAGTTGACATATTTGATGTATAAAGTAAGCAATGCAAGGCACCATATGCATGATATAACCAACATCAGCATGCCAAGTTAGAGCGAAGACCTCATGGGGTAAATAGGAGTGGTCTTCTGCTTCTGAATCTCCATCAGAACAATTATCTTCCTCTTGATTACGATCAGAAATGGGTGGAGGGGGGCTGCCTTTGCGCCCACCATGGAGCGACGTCTGCATGAAATTTTATTACCACGCAAGGCTTGTCTCTTTTGCTCTACATGTTCAGTTCCATTATGTACAATAACTGACATGCATAGGAATAAAACATAGTGAGATTATGTAAGGAGTGTATGCAGAAATCCAAAGTGATGGTAGAAAACTGTGGATAGACCCAAAACCAATGATAGCAGGCAGGTAATAGCTTTAGTTAAAAAATACAGATAATGGCTCCTTTAATATTTTTTTGCACCCAACATGAAACTCATAGTAGACACCCGAGATTAACCAGATAGTAGACAGATAGTACTGATTGCTGCCCCAATATGTACCCCACAACCATTTAAAAACTCAAGTTTCAGCATAAGTTTGGACCTGACTCAGAGTCTAATAGGTGAACACGATGATAAAGTAGCATGTCATCATATTAAGCGATGCATAACGTAAGCAGACACGGAAGAGTGCGACCTCTCTTGCGGACCCGTGTAGTCCTCAAGGTCATCTGCTCAGTTGATGATGGTAATGCAGTTGCCGTGGCTGCCGGCGGCGGGGAAGAAGATCTTAGGTGCCGAAAGACAGTCTGGAGAGCGGATCCCTGCTGTGGTGAACACTTCCGTCATTGGAGCAGCTTAGCTGGGGTGGAACACAACACCGCAGGAGCAGGACTAACCACAAAAGGTTTTCTTTGACACATATCTGTAATAGAAGTAATTGTGTAAGGGCTTGTTTGAATTTGAGGATTCTCACAATGCAGGGATAGGAAATAGACAGGAATAGGATAGGAATGCACGTGCAAAACAGAGAATTTAAGAACACAGGATTTCTGCCAATCTGGGTGTTCGGTTCACAAGAATTGGTAGATCACAGGATGCAAAGAAGCATGGTGAGATTAAGTCAAACCACAAGAAAATGTACGGTTATAATGCTATTATGCTACTATCTCTTAGTCTTGTGCTTCATGAATAGGAATTTGAAAAGGAGGACAAGTGGAAATTAAAATTCCTATGGTTTTTCTTTCAAGGAGACACTAAAGGAACAAATCCTACAGTTTTCCTTTGCTCCATTCCTTTGCACCAAATTCATGAAAAGTAGTACCATATGAAACTTTCCAATTCCTATGTTTTTCATTCACTTTTCCTTTCAAGCACTGGCGTTTCTAGTAGGCGGGCTTGAGCAAGGAAAAGCCTACACTAAAAAATGTTTTCGTGCTACTTCTATTACTTTGGACCGAGGCCACTGCCCTACTAGCTCAACTCCCAGGGCCATTGACAAATGCACAGCTCAAACGCGTAGAGATAAATAATGATGGCGTTCAAGAGAGTCCATCACGGATAGCTAAGTTGCCTGGTACCTCACTGCTTGTCATATAGTAGGATAAAATAATCGTATTTCCCGTTACTCTGTGTGCTCAGTGGACAATATATATAACATGTAGAGTAAAAAAGATATGCAACAAGTGTACAACCTCTTTGGCGAAGCCATGTCGATCTCAGCGTGATTGGGTTGGCCGGTGAGGATGCTCCGGCTGACTTGGCTGTCGGAGGAGGGGAAGAAGATCTTAGGCGTCTGGAGATGCAGCCCGAGGTACTGCTCCGCTGTGATGGAGGGTTTCGTCGTTGGAGCAGCTCCGGTGAGTTGTATGACGCCGAGGCTGAAGCAGGACAAGAGAGACAACGTTAACCTGAGTGGAATTCTAATAGTATCTTCAATAGATGACGTAAAATACATAACCACAAAATGCTAGATGTATACATCAGCCGCTCATCTCTGAACTTAACTGTCGAAACTGAATTTAACTGTCGAAACTGAACTTAACTGTCGAAACTGAATTTTGCTGTCGAAAGTGAATTTTACTGTCAAAACTGATCGCACTAGAGGTGAGGCTACACGTCAGTCGACTGACTTTTTCATCTCTGGTCAGTCGATTTTGCAGCCGTTGGATAAGAAATCAAGGGCTTGCAGTTCATCTTCAACCTCCACCCCCGTGAGCCGCCAGCCACCACCGGCCAAACAGCCGCCCCCCGCCGCCCGCGGTCGGCTGTGCGCCGCCCCGCCCGCCCCGAAAAAACTCCCCACCGCCGGTCCGCCGCAGCCCCGGCCATCCCTGTAGGCCCCCCTGTGCCGAGCTTTTTCTCCGGCGATCCCCATGCTACCGCCCCACCACCGCCGGCGACCACCGCCCCCACCCTGAACCCTAAGATAGATAGTGGGGTACCTCTCCGGCGAGCCCCCCTCCAAGCTGCGGCTGGTTCTTCCTTTACTCCGGCGAGCCCCCCCCCCCCCCACCCCCTGAAAATTGACTGACCCAAAAGTCGATTCAGTCGACTGAAGTGTAGCTAAATCGGAGCAGCATCGCAAGCAAGAGCAAGAGCGAGAGCAGCAGCGCAAGCAAGAGCAAGAGCAAGAGCAGCAACGCGAGCAAGAGCAAGAGCAGACCAGGCAGGGGACCGAGTGCAAGAGCACAGCAGCAGTGCGAGCGAGAGCTAAAGCAGCAGCAGCTCCTACTGATATGGACGTCGCCGCCGAGGGAGCGACGCCGTGGAGGAAGTGGCCGGCGACGCCGTCGTGGATGTAGACGCGCTGTGTCGGCTCGGGACCGAGCGCCGGCAGCACCGTGAGATCGAATCAAGAAGAAAATGCAGCGATTAGTGTACAACCTCTTTGGTGGCGCCGATTAGGCCGCAGCTTCATCCGAGGAAACGGTGATGATGATGCTCTTCCGGTGGTGCAAGTGAAGACGGCGGTGTGGGAATGGAGGTGGCGTGAAAGACGAGGGGAACATCGGGGCAGCTCCTTGGAGGTGGAGGACGGGGTGGCTGAACCGGCGGGACGACCAGATCGACGACGGATCCTCATCCGGTACGGTGGATGAGGGCATCGAGGTGTTGCTGTGGACGACGTCGTCGGGGAAGAGGCTCCGGCTGGGAGGCGAATGGAGGAGGGTGTGGGGCTTCGCGGGTTTTGTCGGCCTCGGTGTACGAATGGGTGGGCGTATGGGATGGGAGTGGGGAACCATGGCTTAGGGACGCGCTTGTCCGAAATGTGGGGTAAGTTATGAAAGTACCCCCACCGATTTGAGGCGGTTCTTTCGGTTCAGGGGTATCACATGCATTTCGCGTGTCGGGATTTCACAGGAGGTGGGAGTTTTCACCTGCGTTGTAATTTTGGAATAGCAAGGCGCGGGTTGAGATGGAGGGAGTTGTCAGAGCAGAATGAGACAAAGATATATCTTAAATATTTCGGGCTAACAAGGCGCGGGTTGAAATTTCCGGACAAGCCTAACGTGTACTGTACCAAATCAATTCGCACTACAAATATCATTCAAAACATTAAATTCATGTTATGTTCAACTAAAATATTTCGCTACGTGTATAATGCATGCAACCTAGTACTCAAATGAACGTTTTAGTGCATTCCAAACGTATATACTACCGCTTCAATATGAACTAAATTTGAATTTGTTTGTCTATTTGAATAAGATGTACAATAATGATTGTTGTGAAGTCAAAGCATTTGAATTCATTTCTCTATTTTAATAAGATCTACAATCGTCATTATTGTAAGGTTAAACCATCGTTTGTGTATTATCTTCACAGCACACCACATGATTAGTCTCGAGTTACATATGAACTATGTGTACTATATGAACTCGAACTCGATTTTTTGAATCCACTTTATGTTGATTTCAAATCATAGTACATTTCAAGCTCTAGCTAGATCTTCACAAACTAAACCATGTCTCATATGTATAATGTGTTTATCACATTATGTATGGTGCCCCGCCCCCTACGCCTACAAGTATTTAGATGTGAGTTGCAAACACCACACATTACCACAAATTCAAATAAAATGTGAGAATGTTCGATATATAGTATTGTTTAGATTGTTCGATATTTTGTTGTAAGCTGCAAATGCCACACATTATCACAAATTCAAATAAAATGTGAGATTGTTCGATGTATAGTATGGTTTAGATTGTTCGACATTTAGCTGTGAGTTGCAAACGCCATGCATTATCACATTATGGTATAACATGTGCAAAACCACAACACGCGTATCACCGCTATATTCATGCATGCATATGTTTAAAACACTATGATCTCCTATTCAAATATATGAATCCACTTTCATATCAAATTATGATCTTTGTTAGTCTCTTACACCCACACAATCCTCTAACCTTTGTAGCTACCACTAACTTTCTCTCGTGCATGCACACGCCCTCCCCCTCCCTCAGCATTCTATCCATCGCGCACATTCATTTTTTTCTTTAGGTCATTCTCCCACAGTCTCCACAACTCCTTTCTGACACACACCGATCGATAAACCTCTCCAGCGATGTCTGCCTACAACATACACACGCGCCTTCAATCTCCTCCTTTATGTGTCCTTGCCTCGTGTCTCTCAAACGGTCCCACACACGTGTAAACTCTCGCCCCTCTTGTCATCAATCTCGCAACCGCACACTCCTCCCCCTATCTAGCTAGTAGCTGGGCCTCTCGCACCACCTCCTAGCTCCATTCTCTCTGTCTATCCGTCTCGCCGGGCCTTATTTGCCTCTAACAAATGGACATACACTGACCGATCTCCCACTATACATATAGCTAGCGACGTCCTTATAACTCGTTTTTCCCATGCGTCGATCGATCTACCTCATTAGTTATGTCTCTCCCTTCCTCCGACAAACAAAAATTGATCTACCGATCTAGTTAGGTTTTCTTACCAAACACATTGTTCCCCTTCATCATCCATGGATGTGTCCCGATAGATCTATCACGCATAGGCACACACAGAAACACATCCCCACTCTTATTGATAATATTGCAGTTTCACCCTCAGTTTGTCTAGTAGGCCTCTCCCACCATCTTCAAGAAGCAACTCCATCACCCATCCAACACTCTACCCCTCTCCCTCCCTCTCTCTCTCCTCTCTCTCTCTGTCCCATCCTATTTCCCATCCTTCAGTTATGTATGGATGTCGACCGATCTCCCTCAAGACATAGCTGGGTCTCTCCTTCTCAACACATATACGAGTCGTTCTACCTCTATAGTTAGGCCTCTGCCTACCCCTCCCTCCACCCCCTCGCACACACACACACACACACACTGATACATGGAGCGCTCTAGTCATGTCTCCCTGCCACACACAAACTTGACTTGTGCCCTCTGACGTTCCGGTAGCTAGGTCAGTCGCCCCATATCTTTGACTTGCACACACACACACAATTTCGATGGCTCTCTTCATCGATCTCGCACCCACCCACTTGATCCTCTAGTCGACTCTATCGATATCTATGACCCCTCCCTCTCTTCTCGTGGATCGCCCGACCCTCTATATATGATATGGATAGGCCTCCATTTCACACACATTGCATGCAACTTTTTTTGAGATTTCATCGACACATATTCCCACAATACATTCACGAAATCAACCTCCCCCCCAAAACAAAAAACACTCACGAACGCACAATCCATTTGTCTAGGTTTGTATCTCTCACACACACACCCACGTAGGTGGGGGACGTGCACGAAGAGAAGAGGTGCACGCACGGCGCACGTACTCCCGTCTCTTTCCCAACCACACCCGCGCAGGTACACGGTGGAGCTCATTTCTGTACGAAAAGGCAGCCCACGTGGTAACTTGACACGTGTACTGGTTGTCCACTAGATGGAGGGAGGATCGTCTACCACGGGTGAACAAACAAATTGCTACTTGACGCGTTATGTTAAAAAAGAGGCAAGCCATGTGGAGCCTACCTTAGAGGCAAGGCTCTATACACTGGAGTACTTTTAATGTGTCCCGTCAACTCACAGAACAAGAAGAACCTTGCTTAGTATGCCGTCTCCCCAGCCCATGGACGCGGTGGCTCGCAGGATGAGGTGAAGCTTGCTTACTACGCCTTACGCCCGCTCCCTCGCCCACGCGCGCGGTGGCTCGCAGGACAAGGAGAAAATTTTACTAGTACTCCCTCCGTTTACTCCTCGTCCCTACCTTGGTTAGAGAGATTATCATATTGTTTGGAATATATGTCCTTTAGTAGATTTCAATATGAACTACTAGTACATACTTCAAACACGGATGTATATAGACGTATTTTAGAGTGTAGATTCACTCATTTTGCTTCGTATGTAGTCCATATTGAAACAGACGTAATAGTACGCACTCTCCCTCGCCCCTCGACCCTCGCCACGTGCTGGACGTGTAGCAATTCATTCGGTCTCATATAGCCAGAACGATATATACTGCAGTACCATTATTGCTCGACTTCCCGAAGAGGCGAAGAGCCAATAGCAAGGTTAATAGTTTGGAGATGCCAAGCGCAAGGTTTATAGGAGAACGAGTAGTAGGTGCCGCGTCATTTATAAATAAAGTTTTTTCTTCAGTGGCACGTATGCAATATAAATAGGTTCATATGGAGAGAAAAGGAAACCGCTCCACTATATACATAGGCAGGACGAGCCTACACGGTTGCTTGCTAGGGTTGCTCTCTTCAGTTTTCACACTCTCTCGCACAAAACCACTGTGGCCACATCTCTAACATCCCGGGGGATCACGTCCGCCGGGGGAAGGGGTGGATGCTTAATATAGATGCGGTCGCCGTTGCCGACGGCGAAAATCACTGTCGGCACGTCCCGATCAGGGGTCCCCGCAATTCTCTCTCACAAAGCTGGTGAGGTTGCCTTCGTCATTGCTCACTGCCGCGACATGGGTAGTTGCCTCCTCCCACCGCCCTCCTCTAGGTTGAGCTACGTCCCGACATCCCTCAGGTATAACTCCCTTTACAGCCGGCTAGCACCACTGCTCCAGCTGCCCACATCACTCCATGTGGATATTTCTCTACTTCTTTGCCACGCACATACCTCTACTGGCTTCTACGTACTGTATTTGTGATGAGTTTATGTCTCATCAACTAGTCCCAGTAATCTTATTCTAATCACGCTTCTTCAATTTCTTTGCCACAGGGATGCTCATCTCGATTTTGGTGAAACTGCACAAAATGATCCGATTGTCAAAGGGTTGCAAACTTCATTTCATAGGAAGCGCCGACGTTGCCAGCAAATTAAAGCCTGGTTAGGGATTACGGTTCAAGGGCTAGGGACTGCATGGATCATTTTTTTCTTTAGTTGTCTCTGTTTCAATGGCTAGGGACTGGATGAGTAGTAGTAGTAGTAGTAGTAGTAGTAGTAGTAGTAGTAGTACTGTACGCCTTACGCCCGCTCCCTCGCCCACGCGCGCGGTGGCTCGCAGGACGAGGAGAAAATTTTACTACTCCCTCAGTTTACTCCTCGTCCCTACTACCTTGGTTAGAGAGATTATCATATTGTTTGGAATATATATGTCCTTTAGTAGATTTCAATATGAACTACAAGTACATACTCCAAACATTGATGTATATAGACGTATTTTAGAGTGTAGATTCACTCATTTTGCTCCGTATGTAGCATAAAGTTGAGACATTTATTTTGGAACGGAGGGAGTACATATTTGCCATGATCTGTCAACAATTGAGATACAATAGCATGCATGTTAGTATCCTTTGTATTTGATGAAATGTTGCAACGGGCAACCTTGGATGCAAGATACATGTAACAGAAGCTGGAAGCTTCATAGCATTGTACTATCTCGCTGATAAATTATAGTACGTACTATACAAGTACTTCCTCCGTTCCTAAATATAAGTCTTTGTAGAGATTTCACCATGAACCACATACGAATGTATATAGATGCATTTTAAGTGTAGATTCATTCATTTTGTTCCGTATGTAGTCCACCTAGTGGAATCTCTACAAAGACTTATATTTAGGAATGGAGGGAGTACTATGTAAAGAGTTAGGTGTCGCACGATGTCCAGAAAATATGGTGATATTGTGAGGTGGGCCATGTAATCACTGAGCCTGCGTGTTTTCACTGCTCTTGCACTCCTCCGCCGTAAGAATGGAGAAAATTGTAATCTAGTAGTACCTCCTTTCGCCGAAAGCATGGGACATCCAGCAGTCCTACCACCTCAGTAATAATGACCAATGAGCCGTCAAATCGCATAGACCCAGCAGTAAGTTGGACGGACGAAGCAACCATCACTCTTGAATCCGCTTCTCCCTTCAACACAGGCGCCAGTGAGAGGTCGCGTACACTCTGCCCGGGCATGAATACGGCACCGATTCTTTGGAGCGGCGCTGACCGTTTCGGGCGGGAAGCGCGCGCGGGCGATGGAGGGGCTTTGGGTGGGCCAGGCTGGTCAGGAGCGGGCGTGGCAGCTGTCCGCCTGTCCCTACCGAATGCCCGGAAACGAGAGGATGCACCGACTCCCGCGGCTAAAATCATACACTACACACCATCTCTCTATAGGAGTAGGTCGATCTATCGCTCTCTCTAACACACACACACACATGTTGTTAAACACACACAAGCACACGCACACACAGGTTCATAGAATAGGAAAATCATGCGAGTGCGAAGCCACAAGAAGTGAGATACAAATGGAGTACGTACAAGAAGAGAAGAGGTGACGAATATTCCATCAAACCTGGACCGAGGAGTAGTACTCCCTCCGTCTAGGTGTTAAGTCATCCTACGAAAATCAGATATTCCCAAAATGTTTAGGCGTCGTCCATTAACTTCGCACCTCAATCCCCTCCTGGCCTCGTTGCTAGCGTGCATTGTTACTTAGGGAGCGTTTGGATCCTTAGCAAGAACAGCTTATAGCATAGCCGGTCAAGGTTAGGCATTTGTAACTATTAAAATATGTTAGCTTTTGTGGGCCAGCTAGCTTGGGTGGGCTAGAAAAACCTTACTAGCTCAGGAGAGCCAGATCGGCTCGCTTCCAACGGCAAACTTCGCGTAGTAGTAACATAGACTAGTAACATATGCATGTTGTACTAGTCCAAGTTACTCACCACTATGACTAGCCTAAGCAATGTAACCAAACGCTCCTTACTCTGCCTTGTTATCTCCCCCGGAAACCCAATGCATGGAGCGCAACTACGCGTTGATCAGTCAAGAAATCAAAGTCGGCTTGCATGTGAGTTAATACGTGGCCCTGCATGGTAGCTAAAACGGCATCTCTTAGTTGTTTGGATTAATTGTTGCATTTAGAGACAAAAATCAGGGCTTTGATTGGAGGAATGACCGGTCAAGTTTCTCCTTCTCCTCCAATCTGCTTGCACCTTGGTCCCGCTGCACCTTCTAACGTGACTTATTACACCTAGACAGAGGGAGTCGTACGAGATACGGTGGCACACTGACTTAGGTCGAATACAAGTGCCCAAAATTGTGTGCATGTTATAATAAGGATTCACTTAAAATAGTATGTGAGCGAACATAGGGATCAATTGGACAGTGTTCCCGAGCAGTAGCGAGATGTGTGAGGTAAGATACACCGCTGGCGCTTTCAATTTATCTTATTAATTTGTTTGTTTCACGCTCTGACTGGTGGGACCCAACGTACTACGTGGAGAGAGGTAAGGTGACTAAGGCTGCATTATTTCTGCACCACTGTGGATAGTCTTACCACCAAAGCCACATGACACGATTATGATTTAAATCCCAATGACTCCCACACACACAAAAAATGACATGCTTGTCACACGAATGCAAGAATGTATAAAAGGTTATTTTCCTCTCATTGAACATAACGGGAGGGTTGTGTAGCTGGTTAGCCTGTTCGCTCATCAAACTTGAGGTCTCGGGTTCGATAACTACACTTGAGCATAGCTCGTGCCAAGAGGATTCTTTGACTGGTCAAAATGGATGGATACGGAGCTATACGATCTCGTAGTGACCGTATAATCACCTCATCACGTATAAGTTGCAGCCTCGGCGCTTGTTTTCTAGGGTTTGCACTCTTCACACTCTCTCCAGTATATATATACACGCTGGAGCCTCAGCGCTTGTAGTTGCTCTCTTCACACTCTCTCACCCTCTCTAGATCTAAACAAGACTTCGTTGGCCTCTCTCTCCCCTCACTGCTGGTCTGCTTGTAGTTGCTCTCTTCACACTCTCTCACCCTCTCCAGATCTAAACAAGACTTCGTTGGCCTCTCTCTCTCCCCTCACTGCTGGTCAAAGAGCCGGCAGGATCCGTCCGCCGGGAAGGGAAGGAGGCTTAACGCTGTCGCCGTCTACGAGGGAGGGAATCCACTACCGGCGCAGCTGTTCACTTTCACCCAGCGGCGGCGCGGGAGGGCCTCCGACCCCTTCTTCTTCACCGCCGTACATAGTGTGGGTAAAATGGCCTCCGGTCGCCCACCGAACCACACCCCAAGAACCTTAAGGTATAATTTACTTATTCCACATGCATTGCTCTAGCTGCATGTGGGCTTTTTCCGCTTCTGCACTCGAATCTAGGTGTTGGATCAAACAGGAAAGTAGTGGGGAAAGTTGTATACCATGAATCTAGGACGTGGTTCAAAGAGGAAAGGAATGGGAAAAGTTGTATAGCATGAATCTGAAGGAAATATGCCCTAGAGGCAATAATAAAGTTATGATTTATTTCCTTATATCATGATAAATTTTTATTATTCATGCTAGAATTGTATTAACCGGAAACATAATACATGTGTGAATACATAGACAAACAGAGTGTCACTAGGATGCCTCTACTTGACTACCTCATTAATCAAAGATGGTTATGTTTCCTAACCATAGACATGAGCTGTCATTTGATTAACGGGATCACATCATTAGGAGAATCATGTGATTGACTTGACCCATTCCGTTAGCTTAGCACTTGATCGTTTAGTATGTTGCTATTGCTTTCTTCATGACTTATAGATGTTCCTATGACTATGAGATTATGCAACTCCCGTTTATCGGAGGAACACTTTGTGTGCTACCAAATGTCACAATGTAACTGGGTGATTATAAAGGTGCTCTACAGGTGTCTCCGAAGGTACTTGTTGGGTTGGCGTATTTCGAGATTAGGATTTGTCACTCCGATTGTCGGAGAGGTATCTCTGGGCCCACTCGGTAACGCACATCACTTAAGCCTTGCAAGCATTGCAACTAATGAGTTAGTTGCGGGATGATGTATTACGGAACGAGTAAAGAGACTTGCCGGTAACGAGATTGAACTAGGTATTGAGATACCGACGATCGAATCTCGGGCAAGTAACATACCGATGACAAAGGGAACAACGTATGTAGTTATGCGGTTTGACCGATAAAGACCTTCGTAGAATATGTGGGAGCCAATATGAGCATCCAGGTTCCGCTATTGGTTATTGACCGGAGACGTGTCTCGGTCATGTCTACATAGTTCTCGAACCAGTAGGGTCCGCATGCTTAAAGTTCGATGACGGTTATATTATGAGTTTATGTGCTTTGATGTACCGAAGGTAGTTCAGAGTCCCGGATGTGATCACGGACATGACGAGGAGTCTCGAAATGGTCGAGACATCAAGATTGATATATTGGACGACTATATTCGGACACCAGAATGGTTCCGGGGGTTATCGGATATTTATCGGAGTACCAGGGGTTACCGGAACCCCCCGGGAAGCTATTGGGCCTTATGGTCCTTAGTGGAAAGGAGAGAGGGAGGCCAAGAGGTGGCGCGCGGCCCCCTTGCCGCAATCCAAATTGGGAAAGGGAAGGGGGCGGCGGCCCCCTTCTCCCTCCTTCTCTCCACCTCCTCCTTCCCCCTTCTCCTACTTGGAATAGGAAAGGGGGGCTAAACCTACTTGGAGTAGGATTGCCCCCCTTGGGCGCGCCTCTCCCCTAGGCCGGCCCTCTCCTCCTCCCCCCTCCCCCCTTTATATACGGAGGAGGGGGCACCCCATAGACACAACAATTGATTCCTTGGATCTCTTAGCCGTGTGCAGTGCCCCCCTCCACCATGATCCACCTCGGTCATATCGTAGCGGTGCTTAGGCGAAGCCCTGCGTCGGTAGAACATCATCATCGTCACCACGCCATCGTGCTGACGGAACTCTCCCTCAAAGCTCGGCTGGATAGGAGTTCGAGGGACGTCATCAAGTTGAACATGTGCTGAACTCGGAGGTGCCGTGCGTTCGGTACTTGATCGGTCGGATCGTGAAGACATACGACTACATCAACCGCGTTCTGCTAACGCTTCCGCTTTCGGTCTACGAGGGTACGTGGACACACTCTCCCCTCTCGTTGCTATGCGTCACCATGATCTTGCGTGTGCGTAGGAATTTTTTTGAAATTACTATGTTCCCCAACAGTGGCATCCGAGCCAGGTTTTATGCGTAGATGTTATATGCATGAGTAGAACACAAGTGAGTGGTGGGCGATACAAGTTATACTGCTTAACAGCATGTCATACTTTGGTTCTGCGGTATTGTTGGATGAAGCGGCCCGGACCGACATTACGCGTACACTTACGCGAGATTGGTTTTACCGCCGTGCTATGCACACAGGTGACTAGCGCGTGTCAGTTTCTCCAACTTTAGTTAAAACAGCACTAACTTGACGAACTATCATTATGGTTTTGATGCGTAGGTAAGAACGATTCTTGCTCAGCCCTTAGCAGCGACGTAAAACTTGCAACAACAAAGTAGAGGACATCTAACTTGTTTTTGCAGGGCATGTTTTGATGTGATATGGTCAAGGCATGATGCTATATTTTATTGTATGAGATGATCATGTTTTGTAACCGAGTTATCGGCAACTGGCAGGAGCCATATGGTTGTCGCTTAATTGTATGCAATGCAATCGCCCTGTAATTGCTTTACTTTATCACTAAGCGGTAGTGATAGTCGTAGAAGCAATAGTTGGCGAGACGACAACGATGGTACGATGGAGATCATGGTGTCACGCCAGTGACGATGGTGATAATGACGGTGCTTCGGAGATGGAGATCACAAGCACAAGATGATAATGGCCATATCATATCACTTATATTGATTGCATGTGATGTTTATCTTTTATGCATCTTATCTTGCTTTGATTGACGGTAGCATTATAAGATGATCTCTCACTAAATTTCAAGATAAAAGTGTTCTCCCTGAGTATGCACCGTTGCCAAAGTTCGTCGTGCCCAGACACCACGTGATGATCGGGTGTGATAAGCTCTACGTCCATCTACAACGGGTGCAAGCCAGTTTTTGCACACGCAGAATACTCAGGTTAAACTTGACGAGCCTAGCATATGCAGATATGGCGTCGGAACACTGAGACCGAAACGTCGAGCGTGAATCATATAGTAGATATGATCAACATAGTGATGTTCACCATTGAAAACTACTCCATTTCACGTGATGATCGGTTATGGTTTAGTTGATTTGGATCACGTGATCACTTAGATGATTAGAGGGATGTCTATCCAAGTGGGAGTTCTTAAGTAATATGATTAATTGAACTTAAATTTATCATGAACTTAGTACCTGATAGTATTTTGCATGTCTATGTTTGTTGTAGATAGATGGCTCGTGTTGTTGTTCCGTTGAATTTTAATGCGTTCCTTGAGAAAGCAAAGTTGAAAGATGATGGTAGCAATTACACGGACTGGGTCCGTAACTTGAGGATTATCCTCATTGCTGCACAGAAGAATTACGTCTTGGAAGCACCGCTGGGTGCCAAACCTGCTGCAGGAGCAACACCAGATGTTATGAACGTCTAGTAGAGCAAAGCTGATGACTACTCGATAGTTCAGTGTGCCATGCTTTACGGCTTAGAACCGGGACTTCAATGACATTTTGAACGTCATGGAGCATATGAGATGTTCCAGGAGTTGAAGTTAATATTTCAAGCAAATGCCCGGATTGAGAGATATGAAGTCTCCAATAAGTTCTACAGCTGCAAGATGGAGGAGAATAGTTCTGTCAGTGAGCATATACTCAGAATGTCTGGGTATAGCAATCACTTGATTCAACTGGGAGTTAATCTTTCGGATGATAGCGTCATTGGCAGAATTCTTCAATCACTGCCACCAAG
Source organism: Triticum aestivum (assembly GCF_018294505.1). Classification (NCBI taxonomy): domain Eukaryota; kingdom Viridiplantae; phylum Streptophyta; class Magnoliopsida; order Poales; family Poaceae; genus Triticum; species Triticum aestivum. The sequence goes on along the minus strand of NC_057799.1, from coordinate 492,146,044 downwards.
CTACAAGAGCTTCATGATGAACTATAACATGCAAGGGATGGATAAGACGATTCCCGAGCTCTTCGCAATGCTAAAGGCTGCGGAGGTAGAAATCAAGAAGGAGCATCAAGTGTTGATGGTCAATAAGAACACCAGTTTCAAGAAAAAGGGCAAAGGGAAGAAGAAGGGGAACTTCAAGAAGAACAGCAAACAAGTTGCTGCTCAAGAGAAGAAACCCAAGTCTGGACCTAAGCCTGAGACTGAGTGCTTCTACTGCAAGCAGACTGGTCACTAGAAGCGGAACTACCCCAAGTATTTGGCGGATAAGAAGGATGGCAAGGTGAACAAAGGTATATGTGATATACATGTTATTGATGTGTACCTTACCAGAGCTTGCAGTAGCACCTGGGTATTTGATACAGGTTCTGTTGCTAATATTTGCAACTCGAAACAGGGACTACGGATTAAGCGGACACTGGCTAAGGATGAGGTGACTATGCACGTGGGAAACGGTTCCAAAGTCGATGTGATCACCGTCGCCATGCTACCTCTACATCTACCTTCGGGATTAGTATTAGACCTAAATAATTGTTATTTGGTGCCAGCGTTGAGCATGAACATTATATCTGGATCTTGTTTGATGCGAGACGATTATTCATTTAAATCAAAGAATAATGGTTGTTCTATTTATATTAGTAATATCTTTTATGGTCATGCACCCTTGAAGAGTGGTCTATTTTTGATGAATCTCGATAGTAGTGATACACATATTCATAATGTTGAAGCCAAAAGATGCAGAGTTGATAATGATAGTGTAACTTATTTGTGGCACTGCCGTTTGGGTCATATTGGTGTAAAGCGCATGAAGAAACTCCATACTGATGGACTTTTGGAATCACTTGATTATGAATCACTTGCTACTTGCGAACCATGCCTCATCGGCAAGATGACTAAAACGCCGTTCTCCGAAACTATGGAGCGAGCAACTGATTTATTGGAGATCATACATACTTATGTATGTGGTCCAATGAATGTTGAGGCTCGCGGCGGGTATCGTTATTTTCTCACCTTCACAGATGATTTAAGCAGATATGGGTATATCTACTTAATGAAACATAAGTCTGAAACATTTGAAAAGTTCAAAGAATTTCAGAGTGAAGTTGAAAATCATCCTAACAAGAAAATAAAGTTTCTACGATATGATCGTGGAGGAGAATATTTGAGTTACGAGTTTGGTCTACATTTGAAACAATGCAGAATAGTTCCGCAAGTCACGCCACCCGGAACACCACAGCGTAATGGTGTGTCCGAACGTCGTAATCGTACTTTACTAGATATATATGGTGCGATCTATGATGTCTTTACTGATTTACTGCTATCGTTTTGGGGTTATGCTTTAGAGACGGCCGCATTCACGTTAAATAGGGCACCATCAAAATCCATTGAGACGACGCCTTATGAACTGTGGTTTGGCAAGAAACCAAAGTTGTCGTTTCTTAAAGTTTGGGGCTGCGATGCTTATACGAAAAAGCTTCAACCTGATAAGATCGAACCCAAATCGGAGAAATGTGTCTTCATAGGATACCCAAAGGAAACTGTTGGGTACACCTTCTATCACAGATCCGAAGGCAAGACATTCGTTGCTAAGAATGGATCCTTTCTAGAGAAGGAGTTTCTCTCGAAAGAAGTTTGTGGGAGGAAAGTAGAACTTGATGAGGTAACAGTACCTGCTCCCTTATTGGAAAATAGTTCATCACAGAAACCGGTTCCTGTGACGTCTACACCAATTAGTGAGGAAGTTAATGATGATGATCATGAAACTTCAGATCAAGTTGTTACTGAACCTCGTAGGTCAACTAGAGTAAGACCCACACCAGAGTGGTATGGTAATCCTGTTCTAGAGGTTATGTTACTAGACCATGACGAACCTATGAACTATGAAGAAGCGATGGTGAGCCCAGATTTCGCAAAATGGCTTGAGGCCATGAAATCTGAGATGGGATCCATGTATGAGAACAAAGTGTGGACTTTGGTTGACTTGCCCGATGATCGGCAGGCCATCGAGAATAAATGGATCTTCAAGAAGAAGACTGACGCTGATGGTAATGTTACTGTCTATAAAGCTCGACTTGTTGCAAAAGGTTTTCGACAAGTTCAAGGGATTGACTACGATGAGACCTTCTCACCCGTAGCGATGCTTAAGTCTGTCCGAATCATGTTAGGAATTGCCGCATTTTATGATTATGAAATTTGGCAAATGGATGTCAAAACTGCATTCCTGAGTGGATTTCTAGAAGAAGAGTTGTATATGATGCAACCGGAAGGTTTTGTCGATCCAAAGGGAGCTAACAAAGTGTGCAAGCTCCAGCGATCCATTTATGGACTGGTGCAAGCCTCTCAGAGTTGGAATAAACGTTTTGATAGTGTGATCAAAGCATATGGTTTTATACAGACTTTTGGAGAAGCCTGTATTTACAAGAAAGTGAGTGGGAGCACTGTAGCATTTCTGATATTATATGTGGATGACATATTGTTGATCAGAAATGATATAGAATTTCTGGATAGCATAAAGGGATATTTGAATAAGAGTTTTTCAATGAAGGACCTCGGTGAAGCTGCTTATATATTGGGCATCAAGATCTATAGAGATAGATCAAGACGCTAATAGGACTTTCACAAAGCACATACCTTGACAAAGTTTTGAAAAAGTTCAAAATGAATCAAGCAAAGAAAGGGTTCTTGCCTGTGTTACAAGGTGTGAAGTTGAGTAAGACTCAATGCCCGACCACTGCAGAAGATAGAGAGAAAATGAAAGATGTTCCCTATGCTTCAGCCATAGGCTCTATCATGTATGCAATGCTGTGTACCAGACCTGATGTGTGCATTGCTATTAGTTTAGCATGGAGGTACCAAAGTAATCCAGGAGTGGATCACTGGACAGCGGTCAAGAACATCCTGAAATACTTGAGAAGGACTAAGGATATGTTTCTCGTTTATGGAGGTGACAAAGAGCTCGTCATAAATGGTTACGTGGTGCAAGCTTTGACACTGATCCGGACGATTCTAAATCGCAAACCGGATACGTGTTTATATTGAACGGTGGTGCTGTCAGTTGGTGCAGTTCTAAACAAAGTGTAGTAGCGGGATCTACATGTGAAGCGAAGTACATAGCTGCTTCGGAAGCAGCAAATGAAGGAGTCTGGATGAAGGAGTTCATATCCGATCTAGGTGTCATACCTAGTGCATCGGGTCCAATGAAAATCTTTTGTGACAATACTAGTGCAATTGCTTTGGCAAAGGAATCCAGATTTCACAAAAGAACCAAGCACATCAAGAGACGCTTCAACTCCATTCGGGATCAAGTCTAGGTGGGAGACATAGAGATCTGCAAGATACATACGGATCTGAATGTTGCAGACCCGTTGACTAAGCCTATTCCACGAGTAAAACATGATCAGCACCAAGACTCCATCGGTGTTAGAATCATTACTGTGTAATCTAGATTATTGACTCTAGTGCAAGTTGGAGACTGAAGGAAATATGCCCTAGAGGCAATAATAAAGTTATTATTTATTTCCTTATATCATGATAAATGTTTATTATTCATGCTAGAATTGTATTAACCAGAAACGTAATACTTGTGTGAATACATAGACAAACAGAGTGTCACTAGTATGCCTCTACTTGACTAGCTCGTTAATCAAAGATGGTTATGTTTCCTAACCATAGACATGAGTTGTCATTTGATTAACGGGATCACATCATTAGGAGAATGATGTGATTGACTTGACCCATTCCGTTAGCTTAGCACTTGATCGTTTAGTATGTTGCTATTGCTTTCTTCATGAATTATACATGTTCCTATGACTATGAGATTATGCAACTCCCGTTTACCGGAGGAACACTTTGTGTGCTACCAAACGTCACAACGTAACTGGGTGATTATAAAGGTGCTCTACAGGTGTCTCCGTAGGTACTTGTTGGGTTGGCGTATTTCGAGATTAGGATTTGTCACTCCGATTGTCGGAGAGGTATCTCCGGGCCCACTCGGTAATGCACATCACTTAAGCCTTGCAAGCATTGCAACTAATGAGTTAGTTGCGGGATGATGTATTACGGAACGAGTAAAGAGACTTGCCGGTAACGATATTGAACTAGGTATTGAGATACCGACGATCGAATCTCGGGCAAGTAACATACCGATGACAAAGGGAATAACGTATGTAGTTATGCCGTTTGACAGATAAAGATCTTCGTAGAATATTTGGGAGCCAATATGAGCATCCAGGTTCCACTATTGGTTATTGACCGGAGACATGTCTCGGTCATGTCTACATAGTTCTCGAACCCGTAGGGTCCGCACGCTTAAAGTTCGATGACGGTTATATTATGAGTTTATGTGTTTTGATGTACCGAAGGTAGTTCAGAGTCCCGGATATGATCACAGACATGACGAGGAGTCTCAAAATGGTCGAGACATGAAGATTGATATATTGTACGACTATATTCGGACACCGGAATGGTTCCGGGGGTTATCGGATATTTATCGGAGTACCGGGGGTTACCGGAACCCCCCCCCCCCCCGGGGGGGAAGCTATTGGGCCTTATGGGTCTTAGTGAAAAGGAGAGTGGGAGGCCAGGAGGTGGCGCACGGCCCCCCTTGCCCCAATCTGAATTGGGAAAGGGAAGGGGGCGGCGGCCCCCCTTCTCCTTCCTTCTCTCCACCTCCTCCTTCCCCCTTCTCCTACTTGGAATAGGAAAGGGGGGGCCAAACCTACTTGGAGTAGGATTGCCCCCCTTGGCCGTGCCTCTCCCCTAGGCCGGCCCTCTCCTCCTCCCCCGTTTATATATGGAGGAGGGGGCACCCCACAGACACAACAATTGATTCCTTGGATCTCTTAGCCGTGTGCGGTGCCCCCCTCCACCGTAATCCACCTCGGTCATATCATAGCGGTGCTTAGGCGAAGCCCTGCGTCAGTAGAACATCATCATCATCAGCACGCCGTCGTGCTGACGGAACTCTCCCTCAAAGCTCAGCTGGATCGGAGTTCGAGGGACGTCATCGAGTTGAACGTGTGCTGAACTCGGAGGTGCCGTGCGTTCAGTACTTGATCAGTCGGATCGTGAAGACGTACGACTACATCAACCACGTTGTGCTAACGCTTCCGCTTTCAGTCTACGAGGGTACGTGGACACACTCTCCCCTCTTGTTGCTATGCATCACCATGATCTTGTGTGTGCGTAGGATTTTTTTTGAAATTACTACGTTCCCCAACAGAATCTAGGACGTGGTTCAAAAAGGAAAGGAAGGGGGAAAGTTGTATCGCATGAATCTAAGACGTGGTTCAAAGAGGACAGGAATGGGCACTACTAGAAAAATGGCTATAGCTCATATTGACATTAATGGCGCACCATGCATGTGGTGCGCCACTACTATATAGCAGTGGCGCACCAGATGTAGGTACGCCGTTAATGGCCATATTACTAATGGCGCACCTGGCATGTGGTGCGCCATTACTAGTTTTGTCCTGGCCCCACACCCCTCCCCAGACTTAGCAGTGGCGCACCAGGGGATAGTGCGCCATTACTAGTTTAACTAGTAATGGCGCACCACAGCCACCGTGCGCCACTACTAACAATTTTTTTATTTTTTATTTTCAAAACTAGTAATGGCGCACTTTGCATAGGTGCGCCATTACTATGTCAAACTTAGTAATGGCGCACCTATACAAAGTGCGCCATTACTAACTTTGACCAAGGTTTGACCAAGTCATACACATAGTAATGGCGCACTTTGTGAAGGTGCGCCATTACTAAATGCACCCCCTGGACCGCCTTTTTAGTTTTAAAGAAATAAAAGAAAATGATGGGAATGTCAGAAAAATAAAAGAAAATAAGTTTCCCATATGATATGTGGTCTAGTTGTTGGAAAAATTTACAAATATGAATTTTGACTTTATTTGCAAAATCTCTCTGGAATTTAGTAAAATGGGCATAACTTTTGCATACGAACTCGGATTAAGAAGTTCTTTATATGAAAAATCATCTACTCGAAAAGTTACATCCGAATTCAACGGGGGGAACCCCGTTGAAGATTTTTAGAATCCCAAAAAACCTAAGAGAATAAATGATACGGGGCTTTTAAGATCTAGAGGGGGGAAATGAAAAAAAATCAAACTTAGTAATGGCGCACCATTTGCTAGGTGCGCCACTAGTAACAGAAAAAAATTTGGTTTTGAATTTTTTTTTGGAAAAAATGTTCGAAATATGATACGTAATATGACCGGGAAGTTTGAAATATTTTTTCAAAATTTCATCACACTCATGAACATGAACAAAGTCCTAGACATCAGCAAGGTTTAATAGGATTGATATGATAGATATATCAACAAGTGCCTGTTAAGTGAGTTGGTGCTGGGGTTGGATAGAACTGCGAAGCTAAGCATGCTCGGGCTGGAGTAGTGTGAGGATGGGTGACCTTCTGGGAAGTTTGACCACGGAGTGCGATTTGACTTGAGATTAAGCATATTGACCCGAGATTAAGCCATAGTGACCCGAGATTAAGAAAAAAACGAACAAAAATTCTGAATTTTTTTTAAAAAAATTGTTAGTAATGATGCACTTCTATGTGGTGCGCCATTACTAAGTCAGATAGTAATGGCGCACTTCTAGGCATAGTAATGGCGCACAAGAGGTGCGCCATTACTATTTGTTACTAGTGGCATGTTAATAGTGGTGCACCAATAGTGCGCCACTAACAACCTTTTTTCTAGTAGTGGGGGGAAGTTGTATAGCATAAATCTAGGACGTGGTTCACAGAGGAAAGGAAGTGGGGAAAGTACTAGTACAGACTGGCTATCCAGCACCTACGTTGGTCGAAAAGGGAAAACAATGACAAACGCAGTACGCACATCTGTAACGAACTGATCTTTTGTTTTGGGGGACAAGGCTGTAGATTTTGAGCAGGACTAGATTTGCTGCGCTCACAAAGGGAACGGTGTCTAAAGACAACAAAATTGGGACCAACACAAATATGCTCCTTGGTTGTTTGTTCTTTGTTGCAACAGACTGTGCATCACCCCAGAACATCGGTAGATGCACATGGTGCCGGTGCGTCCATTGTCCCGTGCAACTCTTTAGCTGTTGTTAATCTAAGGCCCTGTTTGGTTAAAAACTCCCTACTCCCTACCAGCTTGGTTCCAGGGACTAAACATGGACTAGAGGTTATTAAATGACATGCTAAAAGACCATGTTACCCCTAGTAATGAACTAATAGATACAAGGTGCGATGCGTGGCAGGGGCAATTGTTGGAAAAAGTCCCAAAAAGACTCTCCCTCGGGGTCTTCTTTCTTTAGTACCAAATGCCCACTTTTAGTCCCTAAAAGTCCCTCCTATTTGGTTTAGATGGGACTGACACGGAGTTTATTTAGTCCCTCCACCAAAATGTCCCTGTAAACAAGCACCCTCTAATAATGCCGCTGGAAAATTGATGCAATGCCACAGTTAAAAGCAGATTACATGTTTAACGAATTTTATTGTTAATACAATCTCTCTGTTAATATTAATCAATGCCACTGTTTGAGAAATGCTACTGTCTTGCTTTCTTTCCCATTTAGATAAGGTAGATGCTTCTTTTTGCTGGCTTCTGTGTCATCCACCGTTATTGACCACTAGTTGTTTCCTTTGCACCTCTGTGTAAACAGGGTTATCTACTTTGCCTCGTTGCCATTGTGACCTTTTGTTGCACTGCACAAAACACTCTTCTTTTAAGAGTGTTTTGTGCAGTTCAACCAAAATGTCACACCGACAACGTTGCTTGATTGCTTGATCTTAGTGGAACTGCACAAGGAGATCTTACTTCCTATCCGTGTTGGCAAATTTGGTTCAGATCTTCTTCTTGTGAGTTGTTTTAATTCCGCGTCATGAGTTGTCAGTACTAGCCTTCTTTCACATGATTCTGTAGTGTGCTTTGATATGTTGTGCTACTTGTACGGTAATGTTGTGCTACTTGTACGCTAATGTTGCTTGATTTTAGTGAACTGCACAAATGGAGACAAGACTTCCAATCTGTATGTGCACCGCAATATCCCATTGAGGTAAGATAAGGATATTTCACAACTGTTGGCCTGTATTTTGCCACTTCCATCAGAAAATTAATGTCATTGTTTAGTGCTATACTTGTGCAACCTAATTGACATGCCAAATCTTACATTGAAGGCGAAGCTTGTTTGTTATTGAAGCAAGTGATGAAGGGGAAGAACAAGCGGAAGAAAAAAAAATCAACTCCTGGTGCTGTAATGAAGCACTGGAACTGTGATGACACAAGTAATGATATAGTTTTGCATCTTAATTTATTGCTATGGCTGGAACGAGCAATTGTTTTGCCACTGATTTGATGCCACTCTTAATGTAATACGTAATTATCTCTACTTGTGCAAACAGGGATCTTCTTTGAAGATACCATATATTTTAGTGGAACTGCACAAGAAGATGTTGGAAACATTAATCTAATCGAGGAGTATATAGTAAGCATGGCCACCATAGTAGATAGCAACAGATGGTTCCAGAGAAGTGCTTCATCTGTATGCTCTACACAATAAGCCTCCTGACAAAGGTTGGTACTCGCCCACTGATTTCATCCATATGATTGAGCTTTGTCATCTCTATTGGTGTTGTGCTACTGTTTAGATACTGTCATCAAAAAGTGGTATTGTCCTTGAGAAGTGCTTCATCTGTGTTGTTTTAAATATTTTCTTTCTTCTTTTTCGAGCAAACAGGGATGCTAGCATTTAGTTATCCTCTTGTCTTTGCACAACAGGATCATCCTCCTCTAAAGAAGAATATGGAGTACGTGAAGTGACTATGCCAGGATGAAGAAGCCCTGTCTATCTTCTCATCAGAAGGAGTTGTTGAAGGATGGTTACATTACCCCCCACAAGACCAAACTAACTTCAGCTCAGAAGGACTGACAAATCTCCATTTTCTTGCTATGATGCGCGAGTACAATGTTGTTCTAGGATTCTTTCCGGTGAGTTCCATTTTTCTAAAAGTGTGTTCTACATGGACCATGTAGGTGCCTGTTTAAACTGTCAATTCATAGTACAGTTTGCTTTATACTAATCACTTTTTTGTATTTGTGCAAATAGGGGTGCTCAGCTTGATTTCAATGGGAACTGCACAAAATGTTCGTGAATACATCGAATCATTCATTTCCACCACAAGAAAGGAGGTGCCGATAAGTTCAAGGCATTGCAACATATAAGGGTGAAATCATACAAGCTACGCGCGAATTTGGTTGATTTTGGTGGAGCTACACAAAAAGAATAGCTGGTTTATTTAGCACGAGGTGCCATGTCAATGTCCGAACTGATGGCAAACCCTGCCCATTCCACAATCGTAGGCATTTGATATTTTGGAATGGGAAAACCTTGTCAAATTTTGCTCATTGATTTTAGCAAGAAGACATACGTTTGATATTTTCGAATGGGACGCCCTTTGCTGTCAGCAGCGTCGATCCATTTTTTCTTTATTCTTTAGTTGTGAAGTAAATATTGGCTCCAACATGTGAATCGCTGAGATGCATAATCATCGATTGTTTTGAATGTTCTCTATGAATTGCCAGGCCTGTGTGTTTGATTGCAATGTACAGGAACGCCATTGTTTTGAATGTTCTCTATGAACTCCTTCTGTTCCTTTCTACTTCGCACATTGTGAAAGTGCATACTTTTTTCTATAAGATTGGTCAAAGTAGAGATACTTTGACTGCAAAAAAATTGTATGCAGACTAGAAAGGACTGGAGGGAGTACGTGTGAAACTGCTGCAAATGAGGTGATCACCCTGGGAATAATGCTAGTACGTATTGTTTTGCATGTTCATCCAATGCGAGTGATACAAGAATTCGAACTAATCGAAATAAATTCATTCATACACGGTCGGATTTCATATAAACATGTCGGATTTCATTACATTTCATACATTCTACAACTCAAAAGGGGTGCGCTGGATGTATAATTAATTAACCGAAGCTACCCACCTGTGTCCGGCTGAGCCCAACAGAAGCTTCAGTGACTTAACTACAGGTGCAGTTGCGTAACAGACATGTGGCCCAGATGCCTGTTGGGCCCACGTGTCAGTCAGTCAACTGCACCAGCAGTTAAGTAGAAGCAGCGTCCTTCTCCAACATAGCTCTCCGACTCCACGTCGCCGCAAAGAAGCTAACCGGCTGTCAGTGGTCAACCCGCCTAGCTTGGCTTCAACCGGAGGGTAGCAGCGGTGGCCTTACTTGGACTTGATCGATGGCGACCTACCGTGTTCTACTCTTCCTCGTTTTCTGTCTAGTGTGGCCTCGTTGGCAGCGGGGTGGGGCCTCGGCGGAGCCGGCGATGTCCTCTGTCTCGTTGCCGGCGGGCGGCGCCTCGGCGGAGTGGGGGAAATCCTCCCCCTCGTTGCCGGCAGGGTGGGGCCTCGGCGGAGCCGGTGGTGTCCTCTGCCTTGTTGTTGGCGCCGCGGGGCCTCGGCGGAGTAGGGCCTCGTCGACGCCAGCGGAGCGGGGACTCGTCAGAGCCGGCATTGTCCTCTGCCTCGTCCTCGGTCTCGCCAAACAGCGCCTCGCCCGCTTCATCGCCCTCTTTGTAGGCGGCCGCAGCCTCCGCCACCCGCATGCGGTACTGCCAGCGCTCGAGGCGGCCCTCGCAGAGTGGTACGAGTCGAGCAGCGCCTCCTGCTCCGCGGCGATCTGCTCCTCCGCCTGCAGGTGCTCCTGGGGGAGATGGTGGTTGTAGGCGGCGTCGGCCTGCGCCTCCCGGAACTGCTCCTCACACTTCTGCCTCACCGTGTCCATATATTGGGCACGGGCCTCGCCGATGGTCATGGTGTAATGCACCGGCGAGGATGGCGCGGAGGAGGGGGTTGGCGTCGGATCGTCGACTACCATGTTCTCCATTGGGACGTCGTCGTCCTCCGGCTGCCTGCCGGCCAGCCAGTCGGCAGCAATGGCTGCCATCTCCTTGTGGTCCGTCGTCCGCCCGTCCCGAAGAGCGCTGGAGCGCGAGGAAGCCATGGTGGGAAGTAGTGGTGTGGATAGGAGAATAGGAACGGATGCGGATGACTGCGGCTATGGCGGCGCAGCAGTTTATATAGCAATGGTGGGCGGCGGAGGGACGGACATGTGGTGCCGAAGTAGCCGCCTCGGCAACCGCGTGTCATTAATGTGGGCGGCAGAAGGACGGACGGAAGGCACTTGTGTCGTTTGAAGGTGGAGCAATCGCATGCACCGGGAAGCGGGGCGGGCGGCGCTGCCCGTTTCGGGCGGAAAGCGCGCGCGGGCGTGGCAGGCGGTCTGGGTGGGCCAGGGCAGTCAGACTCGTGCTTGACAGCGGGTCGGTCCAGCAGCCGGACATGCTGGCTCGCCAGCTACCTCGCCGAGCTGAGCGACGACAATCAGACGATGGACGTAGCTTCCGACCAGGAGCCGGCACCACTGTCCAAGCCGGTTCATGCCGTGTTCACCATAGAGCAGGTGCGGCCGCACTTCGACGCCCTAATGGCGGAAGAGCTAGCAGCGCAGGAGGACCTGTGCTGCAACCTCAGTCTCCTCAACGAGCACCGGTGTACAAGCGAACGACAATGCCGTCGCGGACATGTGGCCCTATGATCCTGGCTTCCCGAATGAGCAGCGGGCGCTGTATCGGACCATCCGTAGGGCCCGCGAGGCCCTCTCTGTCATCCTTCGAGTTGTTGCGCTCGCCGTGGCGCCGCCGTCTCTCGTTGTCAACATGGTCAACGGACATGAGGATGAGGAGATGACTTTACTTGGAGAGGATGACAGTGGGGACCCACGAGGGCCATAGCCGCACGTACGCAAGTGCCTCCTTATTAGTATATAAAACTATAATTTTTTTTGCTTCCTCCTGGTTTCCTGACATCACGGTCCCACACCATTGTCAACCTATGTAGTCAATAAATGAGAGAATTGCACAAGAAGTGGCTGGCAGCTGGGACCAAGCAGCTCGAGCAGTATTTGTGTTTTTGAGGTGTGAGCACTGCAGAGTTTTTCTTGAGCGATGTTTAGCCCAGATATTAATTTTTCTCCTCTGAACAACAACGAAATCATCGCTGCAGCTATTAACTGGGCGGGTTGTGGCCCGTCTAGCCCGGGCCAGATATCCAGCCCAGATATTAATTTTTTTCAAGCTGAAAATGGCTAGCCCAGCTATACTTTTTTTTAGGAATACCCAGGCAAGGTCAAGTTGTTATTCTCCCCCCCCCCCCGCTGGGCTGCAAACCTTTGCTAGGAGGGATGCATTAGGCTTAACAAGAAAATGGGCTTTAAGAAATAATAAATGGGATGTAATTATAAATACTGGGCAGTAATTTTAAAAAATGCACCAAACACGTAATTACTTTATAAAATATTATTTTTGGATATTGAAAATTTTAATTTCATTAATTGTTGCGAGCGGAATGTTTCGTTGGATTTTTACGTAATATAAATTTACATTGAAATTGTATTTAATCTGAGTAGAAATTTTGGGATAAAAATATTTCGGATCCCATAAAAATGTGGGAAATTTTATTGAATTCTGTTTTGAACGGTTGGTTGAAATGGGCTGTACATTTAACAAACTATAAATGGGCTATAGTAAATTCCATTAGAATTCAAAAATTGGCGGCACATTCTTACAAATCTCAAATGGGCTATAAGTTCTCTGCCACACACTTGTAGCCTTACTAAGTTGACGCGTCCCCTCAAAAAAAGAGTTGACGCGTATGCAAGGCTTTGTCAACGTATAGTCAACACACAGTTCTAGCAGCAGTGGCCGTTGGATGTCCATCCAACGGATGTCGTGCTTCTTCTTCAATCTCGGATATTCTAGCTTCACGCGCCCAAACAATGATTCCTCCCCCTGACATCTGGGGTGCACCGTTTCGGAAGCTGACCTGTGGGCCTACTAGTTGACGCGTACCAAGGGCTTTGTCAACTTAGTCAATATAAACGATTCTAGCTGCAGTGACCGTACGATGTCCATCCAACGGTCGTCGTGCTTCTTCAACCTCTGGTCTTCTTGCTTCAGCCGCCCAAAGCAGCGCCGGTCGTGCGCCTGTTCCTGCCTACCGTGGTCGGCTGTGCTGCCGCGCAGGCCTCACTACCCCCTACTACTCCCAACACTGGCCAGGGCATCCCTCCACTCACCCACACCCCCTGTTATTCTGCGGCGACGGCAGCCTCACACCGCAGCCGAACCAGTGAACCCTCGTACTCCTCTCCGCGTGGGCATCCACTGCCGCGTCTTCCCCGGCTCCACGTCGTCCCCTTCCTAGGCCTTGCCGTCGTCCACCGCCCTGGTGCTCTCGGCGCGGCGTGGTCAATGTGGTCAAGGAACGACTTCCATCAGAAGAGTACGGTACGTGGAGAGGCTGGCAGCTGGGTCCACGGCAGCCGCAAGGAAGTGCCTCCTTATTACGCGGAAAATAATTATTCCTCCACCTGACAGCAGGGACCCACCGGACGGGCCACCGCATTTGGCAAAAAAACATTCCCCCCTGACTGCTGGGACCCACCGGACGGGCCAACGTATTTCCCGAAAAAACATTCCCCCCGCTGTCAGCTCAGACCCACCAGAGGTGCCTCCTTATTACGCACAAAAAATGAATACTCCCCCTGCTAGTTGGGACCCACCTTGGTGGGAGGCTGATTTGTGGGCCTACTAAGTTGACGGGGATGGAGTGCTTTGTCAACTTAGTCAATATGAACGATTCTAGCTCCAGTGACCGTACGATGTCCATCCAACGGCCGTAGTGCTTCTTCAACCTCTGGTCTTCTTGCTCCAGCCGCCCAAAGCAGCGCCAATCGTGCCGCATGCTCCTGCCTCCCGTGGCCGGCTGTACTGCCGCAGAGGCCTCACCGCCCCTACTATTCCCACCGCTGGCCAGGCCCTGCGGCGACGACAGCCTCACACCGTAGCCGAACCAGTGAACCCTCGTACTCCTCTCCGTGTGGGCTTCCGCTGCCGCGTCTTCCCCGGCTCCGCGTCGTCCCCTTCCTAGGCCTCGCCGTCATCCACCGCCCTGATGCTCTCAGCGCGGCGTGGTCAAGGAACGGCTTGCATCGGACGTGGACTATACATGAAGAGGCTGACAGCTGGGTCCACGGCCGCAGCAAGGAAGTGCCTCCTTATTACGCGCAAAATAATTATTCCTCCACCTCACAGCGGGGACCCACCGGACGGGCCACCGTATTTCGCGAAAAAACGTTTCCCCCTGACTGCTGGGACCCACCAGCTACATCTTCGCACGCAAGGAAGTGCGTCTAGGCAAAAAAACGATTCGCCCCCCTGACTGATGGGACCCACCAGCTACATCTTCGCAGGCATGGAAGTGCCTGACAGTCGGGACCCACCTGGTCAAAGCATACGTAGCGTTGTCATTCTGGTCGCGAACGTGTACGTACATACTGGTCGATGTAGAGGCGCGCACGTGTCGTAGTAGAGGCGCGCACGTACCATGTACACGTACGTACAGCGGCCAGTGTGCAAGAAAGAAAATATGGCCACATACGTACATACGGGCAGGGTCTCGAACGCCCACACGCGCATACGTACGGTCAGGGCTCGTGTACATGGCTGGGTCGAAACGGAGAAACTGCGTTGTCGTCGTGTTCATGGGGAGCCAACCGGCTGGGTCGGAATAGAATGTGTCATCGTGTTCATCGGGAGGGCTTGGACAGAACAGGCGCTGGAAATGAGGCATGGTGTACCGCAGAACGGAGGAAACGGCCTTGTGTTCGACCGGCCACGGTCGAAACAGGATCCTGTTCATCGGGAGGGGTCTGGCGTACCGCAAAACGGTGGAAACGGACCTCCTACGGTCGAAACGGGGGTCCTGTTGATCGGGGGGTGTGGCGTACTGCAAAACGGAGGAAACGGACTTGTGTTGGAGCGCTACGGTCAAAACGGGGGTCCTGTTCATTGGGAGGGGTGTGGCGTACCGCAAAACGGGACTCCACGGGATACTGGTCATGTCCACCGTCGACCCCCTCCAGCCGCCACGGGCTACTGTTCATCCACCGTCGACCTCCTCCAGCCTCCACCTGTGACTGTTCATCCACGGGCTCCTGTTCATCCAACTTCCACCGCGCGCTACTCCACCGGCTACTGTTCAACCAGCCCTCTCCACGGGCTCCTGTTCAACCAGCCCTCTCCACGGGCTACTGTTCATCCAGCCCTCCACCGTCTACTATTCATCCTGCCCTCCACGGGGTGGTCCTGTTCATCCAGCCCTCCAGGGGGTCCTGTTCATCCAGCCCCAACCGGCTCGATCGATCGGGGTCCTGTTCATCCAGAGGCAACACCACGGGGTCCTGTTCATCCACCCCCACCGGGAACTGTTCATCCAAACCCCCCCAGCAATGCTCACTGTTCATCCAGAGGCAGCATCGATCGGCTTCAGTTAGCAGCAGTAGCGAAGGAATCGCTCGATCGGGTTCAGTTAACACCATCGATCGATCGCTCGGGTTCAGTAACGCGTAGCCTGCAGTGCAATCGCTCGGGTTCAGTTAGAGCCCAACACCTCGCACCCACGCGCGTGCGTGTACGAGAGAAACGCGCATCGCTTGGCCCCGACCACCCACCGTAACCGGGAACACCCCGATATTTTTCCTCGCCCTCGCTTCTACCATGGTTTTTTCCGTCATGGACGGCCCAAAGAATGTCATGCAGCTGCGGCTCCGGCCCGCCCAGGACGAAAAGCCCATTTATGTCATGATTTTTTGTCATAGAAGTAGGACCCCACCACATCTATGATGATACCGGGTTTTGTCACAATTATCGTCATAGAAGTGTCATAAGTATGACAGAAGAAATTTCGTTCGGCCCAAAATGTCACGGATGTGTCTTTTTTTTGTAGTGCATGTTGTGTATTGCCAGAAGACTTGATCTCTGGGCTGGCAATGCAAGGTAAACCGGTTGCTCTGAGCCGGGGTGCCATAGCAGATGACACCATTTTTTTCATGGAACATGATCTAGCTAAGGCAAGGAATATGAAATTAGTTTTATGCCTCTTTGAACAACTGTTTGGGCCGAAAATTAATTTCAACAAGAGTAAAGTATTCTGTTTTGGATGCGCCAAAAAAGGAGATAATTGAAGGAAATATGCCCTAGAGGCAATAATAAAGTTGTTATTTTATATTTCCTTATATCATGATAAATGTTTATTATTCATGCTAGAATTGTATTAACCGAAAACTTGATAAATGTGTGTATACATAGACAAAACACCATGTCCCTAGTAAGCCTCTACTAGACTAGCTCGTTAATCAAAGATGGTTGAGTTTCCTAACCATAGACATGTGTTGTCATTGATGAATGGGATCACATCATTAGGAGAATGATGTGATGGACAAGACCCATCCGTTAGCTTAGCATATTGATCGTTCAGTTTTATTGCTATTGCTTTCTTCATGTCAAATACATATTCCTTCGACTATGAGATTATGCAACTCCCGTATATAGGAGGAATACCTTGTGTGCTATCAAATGTCACAACGTAACTGGGTGATTATAAAGATGCTCTACAGGTATCTCCGAAGGTGTTTGTTGGGTTGGCATAGATCGAGATTAGGATTTGTCACTCCGAGTATCAGAGAGGTATCTCTGGGCCCTCTCGGTAATGCACATCATAAGAAGCCTTGCAAGCAATGTGACTAATGAGTTAGTTGCGGGATGATGTATTACAGAACGTGTAAAGAGACTTGCCGGTAACGAGATTGAACTAGGTATGAAGATACCGACGATCGAATCTCGGGCAAGTAACGTACCGATCACAAAGGGAATATGTTGTCATTACGGTTCGACCGATAAAGATCTTCGTAGAATATGTCGGAACCAATATGAGCATCCACGTTCCGCTATTGGTTATTGACCGGAGAGGTGTCTCGGTCATGTCTACATAGTTCTCGAACCTGTAGGGTCCCCACGCTTAACATTTGATGATGATTTTGTATTATATGAGTTATGTGATTTCATGACCGAATGTTGTTCGGAGTCCCGGATGAGATCACGGACATGATGAGGAGTCTTAAAATGGTCGAGGGGTAAAGATTGATATATAGGACGATAGTATTCGGACACTGGAAGTGTTCTGGAGGGTACGGGTACATATCGGGTCACCGAAAGGGGTTCCGGGCACCCCCAACAAAGATATGGGCCTAATGGGCCAAGAGGGGAAACACAGCAGCCAGCAGGGGCTTCTGTGCCCCCCATATGGGCCGCACCTTAGGAGGAAGGAAAGGGTGGAAGAGAGAAGGATGGAGAGGGATTCAGCCTCCCCCTTCCTTCCCCCCTCCCTCCTCTTTCCTTCCCCCTCCAATGAATATGCCGGTTATCAAACGCTTCCGCTTTCGGTCTCGAGGGTATGTAGACACACTCTCCCCCTCTCGTTGCTATGCATCTTCTAGATAGATCTTGCGTGAGCGTAGAATTTTTTTTATATTGCATGCTACGTTTCCCAACAGTGGCATCAAAGCCAAGTGTATGTGTAGATGGTATGCACGAGTAGAACACAAAGAGTTGTGGGTGGTGATCGTCATACTGCTTACCACTAATGTCTTATTTTGATTCAGCCGTATTGTTGGATGAAGCGGCTCGGACCAACCTTACATGGCCATGCTCATGAGACTAGTTCCACCGACAGACATGGAACTAGTTTTGCATAAAGGTGGCTGGCGGGTGTCTGTTTCTCCAACTTTAGTTGAATCAAATTTGACTGCGGTCGGTCCTTGTTGGGTTAAAACAACAAACTTGATAAATCGTCGTTGTGGTTTTGATGCGTAGGTAAGAATGGTTCTTGCTAGAAGCCCGTAGCAGCCACGTGAAACTTGCAACTACAAAGTAGAGGACGTCTAACTTGCTTTTGCAGGGCATGTTGTGATGTGATATGGTCAAGACATGATGTGATATACGTTATTGTATGAGATGATCATGTTTTGTAAAAGTCACTGGCAACCGGCAGGAGCCTTATGGTTGTCTCTTTATTGTATGAAATGCAAACGCCATGTAATTGATTTACTTTATCACTATGCGTTAGCGATAGTTGTAGAAGCAATAGTTGGCGATACGACCACGACGCTAGATCAAGGTGTCAAGCCGATGACGATGGAGATCATGACGGTGCTTTGGAGATGGAGATCAAAGGCACAAGATGATGATGGCCATATCATGTCACATATTTTGATTGCATGTGATGTTTATCTTTTATGCATCTTATTTTGCTTAGTACGGCAGTAGCATTATAAGATGACCCCTTACTAAAAATTCAAGGTATAAGTGTTCTCCCTGAGTATGCACCGTTGCGACAGTTCATCGTGCTGAGGCACCACGTGCTGATCAGGTGTGATAAGCTCTACGTTCACATACAACGGGTGCAAGATAGTTTTGCACATGCAGAATACTCGGGTTAAACTTGACGAGCCTAGCATGTACAGACATGGCCTTGGAACACTAGAGACCGAAAGGTCAAACATGAATCATATAGTAGATATGATCAACATAGAGATGTTCACCATTGATGACTACTCCATCTCACGTGATGATCGGACATGGTTTAGTTGATTTGGATCACGTATCATTTAGATGACTTGAGGGATGTCTATCTAAGTGGGAGTTCATTAGTAATTTGATTAATTGAACTTAATTTATCATGAACTTATAGCCCTGGTAGTATTTGCAAATTATGTTGTAGATTAATAGCTTGCGATGTAGCTCCCTATTTATTTTTGATATGTTCCTAGAGAAAATTTAGTTGAAAGATGATAGTAGGAATGATGCGGGCTGGGTCCGTGATCTGATGATTATACTCATTGCTGCACAGACGTATTATGTCCTTGATGCACCGCTAGGTGACAGACCTATTGCAGGAGCAGATGTAGACATTATGAACGTTTGGCAAGCTCGATATGATGACTGCTTGATAGTTTAGTGCGCCATGCTTTACGGCTTAGAACCGGGACTTCAAAAATGTTTTGAATGCCACAAAACATATGAGATGATCCAAGAGATGAAATTGATATTTCAGACTCATGCCCGTGTCGGCAGGTATGAGACCTCTGACAAGTACTTTGCCTACAAGATGGAGGAGAATAGCTCAGCCAGTGAGCATGTGCTCAGAATGTCTAGGTACTACAATTGCTTGAATCAAGTGGGAGTTAATCTTTCAGATAAGATAGTGATCGACAGAATTCTCTAGTGACTATCACCAAGCTACTAGAACTTCGTGATGAACTATAATATGCAAGGGATGACAAAACGGTTCCCGAGATCTTCCCGATGTTGAAATCAGCGAAGGTAGAAATCAAGAAAGATCATCAAGTGTTGATGGTTAACAAGACCACTAGTTTCAAGAAAAAGGGCAAAGGGAAAGAAAGGGAACTTCAAGAAGAATGGCAAGCAAGTTGCCACTCCTGTGAAGAAGCCCAAAGCTGGACCTAAGCCTGAAACTAAGTGCTTTTACTGCAAAGGGAATGGTCACTAGAAGGGGAACTACCCCAAATACTTGGCGGATAAGAAGGATGGCAAAGTGAACAAAGTTATATTTGATATACATGTTATTGATGTGTACTTTACTAGTGTTCGTAGTAACCCCTGGGTATTTGATACCGGTTCAGTTGCTAAGATTAGTAACATGAAATAGGAGTTGCGGAATGAACAGAGACTAGTTTAGGGCAAGGTGACGATGTGTGTTGGAAGTGATTCCAGGGTTGATAAGATCACCATCGCATACTCCCTTTACCTTCGGGTTTAGTGTTCAACCTAAAAAAATGTTATTGTGTTTGCGTTGAGCATGAATATGATTGGATCATGTTTATTGCAATACGGTTATTCATTTAAGTCAAAGAATAACTGTCGTTTTGTTTACATGAATAAAACCTTCTCCGGTCATACACTCAATATAAATGGTTTATTGAATCTCGATCGTAGTGATACACATATTCATAATATTGATGCCAAAAGATGCAAAGTTGATAATGATAGTGCAACATATTTGTGGCACTACCGTTTAGGTCATATTGGTGCTATGAACCATTTGATACTTGCGAACCATGCCTCATGGGCAAGATGACTAAAACTCCGTTCTCGGTACAATGGAGCGAGCTAATGACTTATTGGAAATAATACATACCGATGTATGCGGTCCGATGAGTGTTGAAGCTCGCGGCGGGTATCGTTATTTTCTAACCTTAAGAAATGATTTGAGTAGATATGGGTATGTCTACTTAATGAAACACAAGTCTAAAACATTTGAAAAGTTCAAAGAATTTTAGAGTGAAGTGGAGAATCATCGTAACAAGAAAATAAAGTTTCTACGATCTGATCGCGGAGTCGAATATTTGAGTTACGAGTTTGGCCTTCATTTAAAACAATGTGGAATAGTTTCACAACTCACGCCACCTAGAACACCACAGCGTAATGGTGTGTCCGAACGTCGCAACCGTACTTTATTAGATATGGTGCGATCTATGATGTCTCTTACCGATATACCACTATCATTTTGGGGTTATGCATTAGAGACAGCCGCATTCACGTTAAATAGGGCACCATCTAAATCTGTTGAGACGACACTGTAGGAACTGTGGTTCGGCAAGAAACCTAAGCTGTCGTTTATTAAAGTTTGGGGTTGTGATGCTTATGTGAAAAAGCTTCAGCCTGATAAGCTCGAACCCAAATCGGAGAAGTGTGTCTTCATAGGATACCAAAAAGAAATTGTTGGGTACACCTTCTATCATAGATCCGAAGGCAAGATCTTTGTTGCTAAGAATGGATACTTTCTAGAGAACGAGTTTCTCTCGAAAGAAGTGAGTGGGAGGAAAGTAGAACTTGATGAGGTAATTGTACCTTCTCTCGAATTGGAAAGTAGCTCATCACAGAAAACTGTTCCCGTGATGCCTACAGCAACTAGAGAGGAAGCTAATGATCATGATCATGAATCTTCAAATCAAGTTACTACTGGACCTCGTAGGTCGAACAGAGCACATTCCGCACTAGTGTACTATAGTAATCCTGTCCTGGAAGTCATGTTATTAGACCATGGCGAACCTACAAACTATGAAGAAGCTATGATGAGCCCAGATTCCGACAGATGGCTTGAGGCCATGAAATCTGAGATAGGATCCATGTATGAGAACAAAGTGTGGACTTTGGTGCACTTGCCCAATGATCGGCAAGCCATTGAGAATAAGTGGATCTTCAAGAGGAAGACGGACACTGATGGTAGTGTTACTATCTACAAAGCTCGACTTGTCGCAAAAGGTTTTCGACAAGTTCAAGGTGTTGACTACGATGAGATTTTCTTACTCGTAGCGATGCTTAAGTCTGTCTGAATCATGTTAGCAATTGCCGCATTTTATGAAATCTGGCAAATGGGTATCAAAACTACATTCCTTAATGGATTTCTTAAAGAAGACTTGTATATGATGCAACCTGAAGGTTTTTGTCGATCCTAAAGGTGCTAACACAGTGTGCAAGCTCCAGCGATCCATCTATGGACTGGTGCAAGCATCTCGGAGTTAGAATATATGCTTTGGTGAGGTGATCAAAGCATATGGTTTTGTACACACTTTTGGTGAAGCCTGTATTTACAAGAAAGTGAGTGGGAGCTCTGTAGCATTTCTGATACTATATGTGGATGACATATTGTTGATCGGAAATGATATAGAATTTCTGGATAGCATAAAAGGATACTTGAATAATATTCTTTCAATGAAAGACCTCAGTGAGGCCACTTCAATATTGGGCATCAAGATCTATAGGGATACATCGAG
Organism: Triticum aestivum; assembly: GCF_018294505.1. Lineage (NCBI taxonomy): Eukaryota > Viridiplantae > Streptophyta > Magnoliopsida > Poales > Poaceae > Triticum > Triticum aestivum. Next base: position 492,124,252 of record NC_057799.1, on the reverse strand, counting down.
ATGCTTAATAGGACTTTCACAAAGCACATACCTTGGCAATCTTTTTGAAGAAGTTCAAAATGGATCAGTCAAAGAAAGGGTTCTTGCCTGTGTAACAAGGTGTGAAGTTGAGTTAGACTCAAAACCCTACCACGACAGAATATATAGAGAGAATGAAAGTCATTCCCTATGCCTCAGTGATAGATTCTATAAAGTTTGCCATGTTGTGTAACAGACCTATCATGTGCCTTGCCATGGGTTTGGCAAGGAGGTACAAGAGTGATCCAGGAGTAAATCACTGGACAGCGGTCAAAATTATCCATAGAGGAATAAGGAAATGTTTCTCGGTTATGGAGGTGATAAAGAGTTCGTCGTAAAGAGTTACGTCGATGCAAGCTTTGACACTGATCTAGATGACTCTAAGTCTCAATCTAGATACGTATTGAACGTAGGAGCAATTAGCTAGAGTAGCTCCATTTGGATCATTGTAGACATATAAATTTGCAAAATACATACGTATCTGAATGTGGCAGACCCATTGACTAAACTTCTCTCACAAGCAAAACATGATCACACCTTAGTACTCTTTGGGTGTTAATCACATAGCGATGTGAACTAGATAATTGACTCTAGTAAAACCTTTGGGTGTTGGTCACATGGCGATGTGAACTATGGGTGTTAATCACATAAAGATGTGAACTATTGGTGTTAAATCACATGGCGATGTGAACTAGATTACTGAATCTAGTGCAAGTGGGAGACTGAAGGAAATATGCCCTAGAGGCAATAATAAAGTTGTTATTTTATATTTCCTTATACATGATAAATGTTTATTATTCATGCTAGAATTGTATTAGCCGGAAACTTGATACATGTGTGGATACATAGACAAAACACCGTGTCCCGAGTAAGCCTCTACTAGACTAGCTCGTTAATCAAAGATGGTTAAGTTTCCTAACCATAGACGTGTGTTGTCATTTGATGAGCGGGATCACATCATTAGGAGAATGATGTGATGGACAAAACCCATCCGTTAGCATAGCATATTGATTGTTCAGTTTTATTGCTATTGCTTTCTTCATGTCAAATACATATTCCTTCGACTATGAGATTATGCAACTCCCGTATACAGGAGGAATACCTTGTGTGCTATCAAACATCACAACGTAACTGTGTGATTATAAAGAAGCTCTACATGTATCTCCAAAGGTGTTTGTTGGGTTGGCATAGATCGAGATTAGGATTTGTCACTCCGAGTATCAAAGAGGCGGCCCTCTCGGTAATGCACATCATAAGAAGCCTTGCAAGCAATGTGACTAATGAGTTAGTTGCGGGATGATGTATTATAGAATGTGTAAAGAGACTTGCCGGTAACGAGATTGAACTAGGTATGAAGATACCAACGATCGAATCTCGGGCAAGTAACATACCGATGACAAAGGGAATAACATATGTTGTCATTACGGTTCGACCGATAAAGATCTTCGTAGAATATGTAGGAACCAATATGAACATCCAGGCTCCGCTATTGGTTATTAACTGGGCAGGTGTCTCGGTCATGTCTACATAGTTCTCGAACCCGTAGGGTCCGCACGCTTAACGTTCGATGGCGATTTTGTATTATATGAGTTATGTGATTTGGTGACCGAATGTTGTTGGAGTCCCGGATGAGATCACGAACATGACGAGGAGTCTCAAAATGGTCGAGAGGTAAAGATTGATATATAGGACGACAGTATTCGGGCACCGGAAGTGTTCCGGAGGGTACCGGGTACATATCGGGTCACCGGAAGGCGTTCCGGGCACCCCCGGCAAAGATATGGGCCTAATGGGCCAAGAGGGGAAATGCAGCAGCCAGCAGGGGCTGTTGCACCCCCCATATGGACTGCACCTTAGGAGGAAGGAAAGGGAGGAAGAGAGAAGGGATGGGAGGGATTCGGCCTCCCCCTTCCTTCCCTCCTCCCTCCTCTTGACTTCCCCCTACGATGAATATGGTAAGGGGGAGCACGAATTGGACAAGGCCTCCAAGTAGGATTCCTCCTACTTGGGGCACCCCTTGGCTGCGCCCTCTTCCTCCCACCTATATATATATGAGGAGGAGGCGGCACCTAGAACATACAACAACATCTGTTAGCCATGTGTGGCGCCTCCCTCCACATATTACACCCTCGGTCATATTCTCGCAGTGCTTAGGCGAAGCCCTGCACGGATCACTTCACCATCACCGTCACCACGCCGTCGTGCTGACGGAACTCATCTACTTCCTCGACACTTTGCTGGATCAAGAGTTCAAGGGACGTCATCGAGCTGAACGTGTGCAGAACTCGAAGGTGTCGTACGTTCGGTGCTTGATCATTCGGAACGAGAAGAAGTTCGACTACATCAACCGCGTTGTCAAACGCTTCCGCTTTCGGTCTACGAGGGTACATAGACACACTCTCCCCCTCTCGTTGCTATGCATCTCCTAGATAGATCTTGCGTGAGCGTAGGAAAGTTTTTGAAATTGCATGCTCCGTTTCCCAACAATAATAACTATAAACAGTTGACCAGTTGCGAGCTAGGTTCTTTACCTACCTGGGAATCCCAATGCACTATCGCAAACTCACTAGTAAAGAGTGGAAATTTTTTGAAGACCGATTTGAAAAGAAATTGAGTTGCTGGAAGGGAAAACTCTTATCTTATGGGTGGCGGTTGGTCCTTATAAGCTCGGTACTCACAAGCATGCCGATGTTCCTTATTTCCTTCTTTAAGGTACCTGTAGGAGTACGGAAAAAATTGGATTTCTATTGATCTTGATTTTTTTGGCAAATTGATGAGAACAAAACCAAATATAGGTTGGCCAAATTGGCATATTATTTGTAGGCCGAACGACCAAGGTGGCTTGGGCATTGAAAATCTTGGAGTGAAAAATAGGTGCCTACTTAGCAAATGGCTATATAAACTACTGCTAGAGACGGGTGGGGTATGGATACAACTCTTGTGTAATAAATACTTACAGTCTAAAGGGCTGGCACAAGTTATGGCACAACCGTCTGACTCTCCTTTTTAGAAGGGGCTTATGAGAACGAAGAATGCCTTCTTCAATAGGAGCAAATTCATTGTAGGGAATGGATAGGGTACCAGGTTTTGGGAAGACACCTGGTTGGGTGATGCCTCACTAGCCATGCAGTATCCTTCCCTCTATAACATTGTACAACGGAAAGAGGTTTTTGTTTGTACGGTGTTGGGTATGTTCCTCTTAACATTCAGTTCAGACAATCATTAATAGGTGAACGATGGGATAGATGGTTGCATCTCGTGTGCAGGTTAATGGAGTTAACCTTTATGATGCAGCAAACTCCTTTCATTGGAAATTGTCCGTGTCAGGAGTCTTATTGGTTAAGTCTATGTATAGAGACTTGATAAACACTGAGATCATCCCGAGGTTGATCCACATTTGGAAAATGTAGGTGCCATTGAAAATCAAGGTGTTTATGTGGTTTGTGCATAAGAGAGTCATATTGACAAAGGATAACTTAGCAAAGCATATCTAGGAAGGTAGTAAACGTTGTTGCTTTTGTGATCAGGACGAAACAATAGAACATATGTTTCTCCTTTGCCCATTTGCTAAGTTACTGTGGCGGACCATTCACGTATCCTTTAACGTTGCTCTGCACGTCTCGGTTACACATTTATTTGGGACTTGGTTGACTGGGACTGAGCCTAAAACTGCGACACATATTCAAGTAGGAGTGTGTGTATTACTTCCACACATGATCCGTGAACTACACTTGCACTAATTATAGTTATAATGTACTATTTGCACTGACTTAAAAGGTGGTTAAACTAATGAAAGCGCCCTTACTCCCGGACAAGGCACGCTCCTGCTTCCCAACTCCCAACGGATCTCCATGGATCTGACAAAAATCTGCATCCTAAAGTCTTGAATGGCGATGTAATCAAAGCCCTAAGGTCAAATCTTTTTAAGATGAAAATTTGCATAGCAAACAGTTGGTAATGCTTACATGGTTAATTTGATTTCAGTAATGTTGTTCCTTTTCTTCTGGATGTTCAACGATAGGGTATGGGCCTCTTGAGAAGGAAACTGAAAACAAAACGTAGCGAGCTCTCGCAAACCTCCCTCTCCGTCAAGGCCTAATCCTCGCGCGAGCTAACCCTCCCGTGCCGCCCCCACAAGGCGACAGGGAGGTGCCTCCCATCTGTGCCGTCGGTCTCCTTCTCCTGCCTTCCTCTCTCTCATCGCCATCGGCGTCGGTCGGGTCGGCAATGGCAGGGCATCTTCTTCCCCACGCACGATGGGAGGTGCGGGCCGGCCTCCTCGGGCTTGGCCGCGGCACAGGGTGCCACGGCGCCGCGGCACATAGGGGTGGGGTGCCTACGCGAGTGATGCAGCAGCATGGAGGACTTCGTGGCAGTGATGACCCGGGGCGGCGGCCCTGGAAGGTGGTGGCAGGTGAAGCCCAGGCCTCTCGTGGCGGCATGGCTCGGCGGTGTCCCTGTCCAAGGCGGATCAGCGCCAGCGATCTGGTGTCTTTGGCTCTGGATTGGATCGGATCAGCAAGGGTTACTAGTGCCCGGAATTCATCGCGACGGCTCTCGCGGTTTGGCGAGGTGGGGCGGCGGCCCTCCTCCTAGGCTCCAATCGACAGTGGTGGAACACGCAGGCAGTGGCCAGTGCACCAGGGCTCCCACGGTGGCAGTGCTGTTGCGGATGGTCACTGGATCTGGGTGGCCAGATCTGGGGCTTTGAAGGCGGTCTGGACGGCGTGCACATGTTGTCGGTTGGATGCTCATGGATCCGGGTGAAAACCTGGTCTTTGGCCGGTAGCCGGAGCCGATGATGGTGACGCCCTTGGCGTCGTTTCCTTCTTTAAGACATCATCGAGGTGAAGCTCACAACTCTTTCCGCTACCTCTGGGGGAAACCCAAGATCAGTCGATCAGATGACGGCGGTGCACTTGTGTCGTTCCCTCCATGGGGGCGTCATTTTGTGGAGGTGTGCCTTGGCTTGAGGGACCAGTGGACGATTCCAGCGGTGGAGCAACATTCTATGTGATGCATCGACGATGTGGAGTCTCGGCGGCGTGGCGCGACAGGGCCTCGGCGACGGATGTGTGATGATGGAAGCGCACAGGGAGGAGGCGTTATCTGGCACCGTGGGGGCGTCGATGGCTGGCCTAGCAAGGTTGATGCGTCAGTACCTGCTCTGAAAATGGACCAGTGGAAGATGGCGGCGACGACCTATGCGTCGGACCGGTTTGTGCCCCAAACCCAGTATGTGGCTTGGTTCGGGCCTCCGGCTTTAGATGTTAGGCATTTGTGCGATGTCTGTTTGGTATTAGGCTCGGACTATCGGCACCCCTTCATCAAGTGGATATGAGTAGCAACAGATGTTGCTAAGATGGTGGCTTCAGAGTACCTGATGTACTACTTTGTAAGATATTTGTGAATAATTAATAAAATGGCTGCATGCATCTTCCGGATACAGAGGCGAGGGGTCATCCCTCTTCTTGAAAATAAAATAAGAATAAGAATAACATAGGACTAAGATATTATGTCTACTATGAATGTCTTGAAACAGGTTCTCCTCCCGGCTTATATATAAAGCACCAAACCAAATAGAGAGTACACAACCGAATGATACAAAGTGGTGAGGTAGCCCTCTTACAAAGCAGATTCTAAGATACTCGGAGCACGTAGAACGCAGGCGACGACGCTACCGACAGAAAATACCGGATGATCTGAGTACAAAGCCACGGTACACCCTAGGACACCTAAGTTCTCGACAACGCCCTCGGGGAGGGAAAGCGGCGCAAAGCTTCGACACTGCCTAGCCACACTGGAGTAGGATCTTCACCCGGTACTCTGACAAGGAGAGGAGATCCACGACGACGTCTTCAAGAAGACAGTGGTGCCTGCGAGCATCGCCGTCCTCGGCGCAAACACATAGAGCTTTTGCTTGGCACCTCGCCCGGGTCACCATGAGGCCCCTAGGGCAAGCGCGGCATGCTCAGAGCCCCCCCCCCCCATCTAGATCTTGGTGACTCCACAGGGAGGACGCGGCCAAGCCACCCATCGCTACTCCTCTCATCGCCCATACAACAAAGAGGGAGGCCACCGCCGACATGAGGCCGCCAGAGAGCCAATCATGCGGTCCGCCATCCAGAGCCGCCTCCCCGGCATCCCTGTCCAAAACATCACCCACCGCCAACAGCACGAAGTACCAACCACAGTAGTAAGAGTAAAAGGCCGCTCCTTTCACTCCTAGCCCGACATCGGGCACGGAGTGTGGGACGGCACCACCACCGTAGGGGGCCCATCCCTGTGTCCCTAGGCAGTCCTAGTGGATCGGTGGTGACACAACACCATGACTACCGACGGCCGTCGCCGAGCACCCTCGCACGACGCCATGCACATGGCCCTTGATGCCGCACTGCCTGACACTGAAGTGATGTCTCGACCACCACCACCTGCGGAGGGAGAAACCCCACCTCCTGTGAGCAGCATCCGGATCGAGCCCAGTCTCACCTACCCGGAGCCTCAACTTCGATTCCCCTCGGGTCCCGAACAGATCCACCCGAGCGAGATCCCCCGGCCACCGTCACACCATCGACATAGACTGAGGAGAAGGGAAGCCGCAATTGCCACTCTGCGCCACCGGTAGGGCACGACCACCAAAGAGCGGCTCCGCCCCCACAAACCCGCACCTCCCACGCCCTGCCCAAGCCCATCACCGCAGCTATCATCGTCGAACAAGCCCCACCAAGGCGTAGGGTGGATTGGTTGAGGCCGCTGGATTTGGATGAACGGAGTTGGTGTGAGATCCAAGCAGGCGGCCCCAATCATGCGCACCCCCTTCATCAAGTTGATAGGAGTAGTGACAGATGGTGCTAGAAATGTGGCTTCAGACTAATTGATGTATTGCTTTGTAAGGCTTTGTTAAATAATTAATAAAGAATGGTTGTGTGCATCGCTCGATGCAGAGGCCGGGGTTTATCCTCCTTTTGAGGAATTAAGAAAAAAACGGGCAAAAACCATCACAACCCGTTGAGCGGCACACACAACATAAGATACCCGCCTGGGTAATCCCTGTTGCCAACTAAACAACAGTCGAGGCAGTGATGGCTATCCAAATATACACTACAACAAATGTTTGAAGCCTTAAGAAGGACAAACTTACATTAGCAGTTATCACCTGCTCTATAAATGCCTTTGTCCATGTTGATGGGGGGATAATTCAAGAAGTTTACCACATAAACTTTTTCATAAGCATTGTATTTACTCTATATTTTGTTACAAAAGTTAAGATGCAGAGTGTTGCTACATAATCAACTACCTATAAATGTAAGTACATCGACACGGGGCAAATGGTACTGACAAAGTAGTGCAGAGCTAAACTTCTTCGGTAGCATTGGTTTTATTCAACATTTTAGTAACAGTAGATATAGATATGATAAATTGAAGAAAATGGAGGGCACGAAAGGGAAAGATAAGATGCAGAGTGATACTACATAATCAACTAGATGTCAATATAAGTACAGTGATAAAGAACAAGAGGTACTTACAGAAACAATGCAGAGCTAAACTTTTTCATAAGTATTGGGTTTATTATACATTAATGTAAGCGTTAATATAGATTTGATAATTTTGAACAAAATGTGGGTAAGAAAGCAAACACGCAAATTGATGTTGTCAATCAGCTATGAATGTAAGTACAGTGACAAAGGACAACATGTACTAATAAGAACAATGCTCTTCTTCGATCATTTTTCCAACAAGAGAGATCAGTAAGGCACATACAAAAATGTAGGATTTCAAATTATGATGTGATACCATGGACGCTCGGACTATACGAGGGGACTATACGAGTGCATAACAAGCTTATTCCAGACAATTAAATGTAGCACAAAAGATTTCACCAAAATTTCGTGTATAGGCTTGCCATCCAAGTGTGTGTTCCTCGGGGTAACACCACTGCTACAACGCATCCTTCAAAAGCAAGATTTTCTAGTCCTGACTATTTAGATCGACCCTTGCCTATTTAAAATATGTGAATTATTGATGTGTTTAATCAGTAAAAAGATAGACAATAATTACCATGAGTAACAGTGGGTGTGGTGGGATGACGGATGAAGAAAGGTGAGGTTTCGCAACCGATGGAGAGGGCGGGGGAACCAAGCTTTTGTGCGTAAATAAAGGTGTAAAAGACGCAGGATTGACCGCGCACAAAGCCTTGTCTAAACTCCTTCAAAAGCATCAACAAAAGGATCGGACCGGGCGATCGACGTACGCAGCTCGGAGATGACTTTTTCTCTTTCTCTCTCTATATATATTTTTTATTTAGGGGAAGCACGGAACTTATATATATGACAGTAAAATAGAATCAATGAAAGCCGATCGACGAGGCCGGCAAAGATACGCCAGAAACGCTTAGGGGCCAACCAAGAACTGGCACGGCGGGCGGCGCCTTTCGTCGAGGTGACATGCGCGCCAAGACACACGTACGCGTACTACATGTAGGATAATGATATCCCCCACTAGCAGCGCTTACAAACCCTCACCGTCGCATCGCCACGTGCTGCTGTCGTCTTTGGATAATCAACCCAGGTACGGTGGCGCGCGCTTCGTGGTGGTAAACCCTGGCACTCGCGCACACGGGAAAGATGGATAACACGGACGGACAGTCGGACACGCCGGGGCCGGGAGCGGGAGCGGGAGCGCGAGGACGGGTGAGGGCAAGGCCGGCCGGCTTGGTAGTGCTGCATTCGGCAACCCACTTCCGATGAGATCGCCACCTCAGTCGGTGTACGCCCGGCCATCATGGCATCATGTGCCAGCCGTCGTATAGTACTCCGACGTACTGCGGCATCCTAGGTGACGAGACGCAAAGCAAAGCCTGCTCCTTTGCGCGCCAGAAGCCGTCGTGTAGTACTCGTATGTACTGCGGCATCCTAGGTGGTACTAGGAGCCTAGCTAGGCGCGCACCGGGTGGGGGTGGCAGAGAGGGGGCCCACGGTGCCAAGTGTCGAGCCCGGGGCGGCCGGCTCTCCCGGCATCTCGCGCGGCATCTTGAATCGCTCGTATCGGCGCGCGACAGCTTATCTGCGCGCAGCCTGGTTTTCCATGATTCTCTCCTCTCCTCTCCGTGTGGTTTTCGTTGGTGTAGGACTATTGGTTCATCACTTAGCGACATCCAGGGCTCCGCTCAGGTGATGTGATGAACCAAACCCAGCATTTTTCTTTCTTTCCGACGGACGTATCCGTCCCAACAGTGCGCGCTGTCGACGGCTTGCCCCACCCACGGCACCCCACAGGAGATCCCCGGCGCACCGCTCCGTCCATAACCTGTCAAGCATGCATGCGCACCACATCCAACCCAAGTCATGTCACGTAGATGCGCGGGCGAGTAGATCTCTCACCTCACGCCGAGACCCAACCTAACCTCAGATAAAAGCGCAGCTTGCTATGGTAGACGACGAGACGACTCAAAATAGTGACACGCACGCACGCACATGCACTGCTTGGCACTTTGCGTCTTCTCAACTCAAATGGCGCTTGCATTTCCATTTCCTCCATGTCAAGTGTACACTAGCGTGAGTGGATAAGCAGAGGAGTAAATAGCATAAAACTACTAGTTTACATGCTATAGTTCCAAAAAGCTACCACTTTTTAATTTTTCTCAAAAACCTACCAGTCGCGCGGACCACTGTTTCAAAAACCCAAAACGCCCGTGACTAGCGATTGAACCGTTTTTCTGACCGTCTGGACCCACATGTCAGGCCACCTGGCCACGCGCGCTCACGGCGCAGCCGTTGACGGCCATTAGCCCTCGCGGTCCGGTCGGAACGAACCAGGGTAAATTCCCCACCATGCTCCCACTCGCTGCTCACTCACTCCCCTGCGCGCTCTCTCCCCTGCTCCCACTCCCCTGCTCCAGTACGAGCTCGCCGCCGCTCGCCGTCTTTGAGGTCGGTCGCCGTCAACTTCCTTGCCGCCATGCCTTCCTGGAACGACGAGGAAACGAGCTCGGAGGAGGAGTGCGAGGTCGTCGGCATGGACATGGGACTTATGGTAAGTTCTTTGCCACCTAGGGTTAGGGTTAGGTGCTAGTAGGCCTAGGCTACCGCCATGGATCTTGCTAAGTGTAGTGTTGCTGTTGTAGGATTCTTGTTCAATAGTGAGGCTGGGGTTTGATTGTAGGATTGATGTAAGCTAGGGTTCATCTCTGTACAGTGTTAGGGTTCATGCTGAGTTGGGGATTTTTTTAGTGTTTAATGAACTGTGCAAGTTGATTCTGGTGTTGAGTGCAGATTGAAACTAGTGTTTGCTGGTTATTTTGGTTGCAGGAGGAACCAGACACCACTGTGGAGCCCCTTTTCTGTGGCCAACTTGAGCTTGCTCATCCCAAGTGCATTATGCATCAACTGAGGCCTATTAAGCGTGTTGCTTTTGAAGGGCCTGTAACAGGAAGGCGTTTCTATGGCTGCCCAGTCCAGTTAGATGCCAATAAACTTTTCTGCTATGTATGTTCACTGATGTTTGATATGATGCAGCACTTTGTTTGATATGACAGTCACATATGTAATAACTTATCATATCTTATTTATATTATTCATTGTTAGAAATTATGAAGTCTATACAAGTTAATCATGGAACTGAAATAAGCTCCTAGTCCATTTGTAATAACTTATCACATTTATAAATGCAGGAAAATGGTGTGAATTGTGGTGTTGTAGAGTGGGTTGATGGGCCTTGGCCAACTGTTCTTCAGAGATGTCTGTGCAAGCTATGGGAGATGTTCCATGAGCAGAACTTTGGAAGGGTACAGGACAAGCAGAAGTTTGAGAAGGAGTTGGCCAGGCTTAAGAGTGAACATGAAAGGGAGTTGGCCAAGCTTAGGACTGAAAATGACAAGCTTTGCATTGAGTACACCAAGCTTGTTGATGATGTATCCAAGATGTTTGATTGGCAGGATGGTAGGGTGGACAAGAAGGTGTACCAGAAACAAGTGGAGGAGGAAGAACTTGAGAAGAAGAAGAAGGAGCCAGAGGAGAAAGCTATGTTGGAGGTGCAGATGGAAAAGCTCAGACTTGCAAAAGAGCAGAGGTGCATTTTGCAGAGCCAAGCTGATATCATCAAGAACACCAGGAAGGCTATGAAGGCCGTTGAAGTTGACAGAGATGTTCTTAAGAAGGAGAAGGCAAAGCTTGAGCTTGTTGTTGCTGAGCTGCTGAAAGAAGGGTATGGCAGCAAGGAGAAGTTAGAGCAAATCAAGGCCATCCTTGAGTCTTGAACTTGTTGTGATATGTTGGTGAAGTAAGTACATCCAAAGGCCTTTATATAAGGATGTGGCCTGGCATGACTGCAAGTGATTATGGGTGTACATTTTGGGGGAATGTGAAGTTTAACCTAGTGTAAGAACCTTATTTCCTATGTTGTTAAGTTGTAATGGAACACCTATGCTATTAAGTGTTGTAATGGATCTCCTATGCTATTAAGTAGTGGAAATGGATCTCTGATGCTACTAAGTTGTGGAAATGGATCTTGTATGCTATTAAGTGTTCAACTTGATCTTCTATCTTTTATATGTTATTTGTTAGCCTACATACCCAATTTCTGTGGGTAATTGGGCTTAGTGGCCCACTATTCTCTGACCAAATGCAACCCTAGGACTACTAAACCCAACCCCATCCATCTGTCAATATAAACCCCTCCCCACCCCCACCCTTTCCCAGTGACTCCACCAGCCGCCACCCAAAAGAAACCCTACAGATGGATCCTGACATGGGAGATGTCACAGAGGAGGAGGGGGAGGTTGTGGAGGTTAGGACAGCAGCAGCAGCACAGAGGAGGAGGAGGCGCAGGCAGAGGGCACTAGAGGCGGCCCAGGATGAGCAGCAAGAGGAGTTCAACCGCCGACTTTCCGAGAAGGTACTAGAGAAGTGCAATGATGAAGAACTGGAGCTGGTTTTCACTGGTGGCAGGGAAAGGTCATTCATGGAGATCATTAGGTGGGCAAGGGTGAGGGCAGTCATGGCTCCTCATCCAGCAACTAGGGCTAAGTGGGTCCGTTTCTTCGAGCGCTATGACTGATATGTCAATCTCATCTCATCCATCTATATATCTTTCCATGTTGGTGTTCTATGTAAGATCTGGTGTACTATGTAAGATATACTCTATTCTATGTAATAACTGGTGTTTGATGCTATTCTAAACCAATGAATCTATGTATTTTTGCTACTGTCAATGAAATTATGTAGTGAATATGAAATGTACTGACTGAATTAACTGACAGAAGATACACTGACTGAAATGTACTGACTGAATCAACACAGGAATGACTGTCTGAATGAACACACTGCATAGTAGTTATTACAAACCATGGTAGTTCAACTAACTGAATATCTCTGAAACAAAATAAAGTTTAGTCATTACAGACCATAGTACACCCAAATCCATCCATATGAACTCAAATGCCAAATGAACTCAAGTTACCCAAATCCAAGAGCTAGTTACCACTTGCATAAAAATAGTCTTTCAGCCTCCCACTTGGCTTCCTGATCCTCTTTGACCCCTCCTGGACAACAGTTGAATTTGATTGCCTTGGTGCAATGAAAGTTCTTCTCTGGGCACTTGAAGATCTGGTGTTCTTTGCTGGAGAAGTTGTACCTGATCTGGTGTTCTTAGCAGGAGAAGAAGTGTTAGTCCTGCTCCTCTTAGCTGGTGGTGCTTGTGTTGTAGTTGCTGGAATAGTTGAAGCAGCCCTTTTTCTTGCCCTAGAAGTAGCAACTGGAGCTGGTGAAGGTGCAGAAGGTGTAGCTCTTGCTGTAATAGTTGAAGCAGCCCTTTTTCTTGCCCTAGTAGTAGCAACTGGAGCTGGTGAAGGTGCAGAAGGTGTAGCTCTTGCTGTAGATGGTCTTGCTTCAGGTGCAGTAGCTTTTCTTGGAGGCCTCTGAGCATTTGTAGCCATAGAAGAACCAGCTTGAGAGTAATTGGCTCTATTTTCCTACACAATTAAGAAACATTGTAAGAAAATGAACAATGAAATGAAATGAGACATGGCCTCAAATGACCTGGTGCTTGTTCATCCTCATCTGAAACTTAGGCTTCAAAGGGTCACCACAGTTGCTGAACCTATGCCCTTGCTTCTTGCAGTTGCTACATGTGACAGTACCAATTCTTGAGGTATCCTTTTTTGCTGGCACCTCAAATACACCTTTCCTCCTGGCAGTTTGCTTTTTGCCCTTCTTTTCTTTGAACACTGGTGGAGATATGTCATGTCCAGGTGTATGAGGCCAGTGGTCAGGACCTGGAACTGGGAAAATTATATGTTTGTATGTTTCATAGTACATGGGCTTTTTGAAGAAGTCATTGACAAAGTCTTCAGGATGTAGCTTCACTTTCTGCATTGCAGCAATGGAATGACTGCAAGGCACAACAGTCATGTCCCACCTCCTACAGTCACATGTTTGGTTGTTGAAGTTAACACAATATGTGTTCTCAGAGCTACTTGTCACCTGCCAGATGCCTGGACCTGCCATGTATGCATCACAGTACTTAGCCCACTTCTTGCCTTCTTCTAAAATTTCTAAGTAGGTTGGTGTGATCTCCCATCTACATGACTCTGTTTTCTCTCTGGTTTTCTGAAACTTGATCATCAACTTTGTTCTTATGCCCTCCAGCATAGTCCTGATTGGCTTGTTCCTAACATCCAATATCATTCTGTTGAAAACTTCACTGAGGTTGTTAACAACCAGGTCAGTTTTGCAAACAGTATCCATTTTATATCTTGCCCATGTATGGTCTGGTATCTGTGACAACCACTGCCAAGCTTCAAAACTTTTTTTCTTCAAATTTTCTATCCCTTTTTTATGACCACTCTTAGTGAAGGAATAGGCAGCCTGATCTAAGTGTTTCTTGAGTTCCTCCCCTCTAAAACCAGCAGATTAAAAGTTGGCATATATATGTCTAAGGCAGAACCTCTGTGGGGAGTCAGGGAATACATCATTGATTGCATTCAACAATCCCTGTTAATTATGAATTAATGATGGCTTAGAATGATGGATAAGTATGATGGTAAGTTTAAAGTGTGGTTGTCATGAGTACTGGAGAAAATACCTTTTGCCTGTCAGACATAATTGTGTACTTGCCAAACTTGTTCCCACTTCCAATAACAGTTCTCAGCTGTGTGAGAAACCATGTCCAGCTGTCTGTGTCTTCCTTGTCAACAACACCAAATGCAATGGGGAAGATGTTGTTGTTCCCATCCTTGCCAGTAGCTGCCAATATTTGTTGTCCAGTGCTGAGCTTGATGAAGCAACCATCTAAACCTGAAAAATATGATCACCTTAGTTGTAAATAACATGAATGCAACCATCTTAGATATATGTGTAAGGATCATGTACCTATAAATGTCCTGCATCCATTGAGAAAGCCCACTTTGCATGCAAAAAGGCAGTAGAACATGTAGTGGAACCTGGGGGTAGGAGCTGGATTTTCTAGGTCCTCTTTGGTTGTCACTATGCATCTACTGCCCGGATTAGTATCTAGCACACACTGTAGATAGTCCCTTAGTCTGTGATATTGGAGTCTGTGATCTCCTTGCACAACTTCAACTGCTTGCCTCCTTGCCCTATATGCCAAGCTTTTAGGCACATGAACACCAAATGTTTTCTTTGTGTATGACATAATTGTCTCAACACCGGCTCCAGGGTTTGATCTAATGGTATCCTCACAAACCTTGGCAACTCAGTTTACTGTAACCTTGGTGCTCTCTCCACTTGCTCCACAAGTGTGATCCATATTCATCTTCTTGATGCTGAAAGTAGACTCATTAGCTATTCTAGAGGCCACTATATAAAACTGACAACCTTGTTTTCTATCAGAGCACCAAGCAATAACCCTAGTTGGTTCATTTCTGTGATACTCAAAATTCCTAAGTGTCCTGACATGGAAATTTCTTAGTGCTTCTCTGAACTCCACAACATTTAGCAAGCACAAATGCAATGCAAACTACTCATGTGCATCAGGGACTGATGGATCATACCACCTCCTCTCCTTCCTCTTCTTCAACCTTCTCTTCCTACCAGAAGGCAACCTTGGAACTTCTTCTTCATCACTAAGACCAAAATCACCTGGAAAGCAGTATTCATCAGGTTCAGGCACCCAATCTTCAAACTTGGTGTGTTCAGGCTCACTGTGTGACTTGCTAGTTGGGCCTGGTTTTCTGACAGGATTAAGCTTCTTTGCTCCTTTCTCTGGTACAACTGAGGGTTCTTCATCTTCAGAAAGGATTTGGTCTTCCTCCCAAAACTCACATGGTTCTGAGTTTGCTCCACAATAGTGATCTGCAGGTTCTTCCTCTCCCCTAGTCTTATGGCTTGTCCCTGCCTCATCTTCACCCCTACACCAAGCCTTGTATGATATATTCTGCCCTTTGTAATCACCCCTAAAAAACTCAAAATCTGAAGAGGATTTGTCCATCTCATCTTCATCTTCATCTTCATCATGTTCTACTTCTACATCTTCTTCTTCTTCCACAACATTTTTCCCCTTGTTGAAATTACAACTATGTTGTGTGTTAAGATAGGGTTCCTCAGGGATTGCTGGTGCCAAAGTTGCATTATGGAGTGGAAACAGGACACCTTGTTGGGAAACACTATAAACAACAGGTTCACCAACATGATCAATGGGGATCTGCTCCTCAAGCATGATGTGATCCATGTTAACATCTGCTGGGCTTGGATCAGTAGGCTTTCTGACAGTGATGTTCAGGATCTTCTTATCAACAAACAAGTCAAGCATTTTCTCTAATGCCTCCTCACTATCCAGGACCTCCACCCCCTCCAAGCCCTCTCCCTCTTCCTTTACATAAGTCAGACAAGCATCCATTCCATAACCCTCCAACTCAGCCAATGCTAATATGGTCAGATAACTAATGTCTGAAGAAACTGAATACTTTCTCTCCATGTTATCTGTTCCTTGAAAATGTAGCCTCATGTCCCAAATCTCATCATCTAAGCTGTAGGATTAAATTGACAAATAATTAATCTTTAACTCACTAAAACTTAAAACAATGACCAAATGTATTGAACATTACTGAACTTTTTACTAATTACAGTGAATGCACTGACCAAATGAACTAACCAAATGCACTTTCTTCTGCAGTGACTTAACCAATAAAATAAAGTACCATGCCAAGAACAAACAATTACTAACCCTAGTTCTAAAATGAACTAAAGGACCCAGAAATTTGTAATTTGAACTAAAAGTATGAAGGGCCCAGAAATTTCTTACCTCACTCCACCAAAGGATGAAGCCCAAGTGTGGCCGCCATCTGGATCAGCGTGGATGGACTTCGCCACTGCCCTAGCCGCGCGGACTGTCGGATCTGAGCTCGCCGGATCGACCTCAGCCGCGGGCGGTGATGGCTGCTGCAACCGCTGCGCCGGGAAGCTCGAGCTGCCTCGCCCTGGGGCCACCTCTGGATGTCCACCGCCCTCCTGGCCGGTGACGCCTTGGCTCAATAGCTCGCCGCCGACGGCATTTGGCTGCGCCGCCGCCATCGCCAACCTAGGTCACTGCAGGGAAGAGGGGAGAGGAGGGGGAGACTGAGAGAGAGTGCGGCCCGACCAGCTCCTTTCGTTCCGACCGGATCGCGAGGGCTAACGGCTGTCAACGGCCGCGCCGTGAGCGCGCGTGGCCAGGTGGCCTGACATGTGGGTCCAGACGGTCAGAAAAACGGTTCAATCGCTAGTCACAGGCGTTTTGGGTTTTTTGAAACAGCGGTCCGCGCGACTGGTAGGTTTATGAGAAAAATTAAAAAGTGGTAGCTTTTTAGAACTATAGCCTGTAAACTAGTAGTTTTATGCTATTTACTCTCAGCAGAGCGAAACCATGTGAGGTCAGCAGGCTTACGACATCGATTCATGCATATGGATATTTTCTGTTGCCAATGATCCATCAGTGCATACGTTGTAACAATAAATTCGATGCGCATGGGACATTTCTATCAGCTACTCCACGCACATGGGAATGTGCAGGCTCGTAGCCACCCTACACTTGTCCAGGCCTTTCGTCGTAGCGATCCATCCATGTAAATCCGGATTTGCTCGGTCGTCTCGTCGCTGCTGGGTGATTTATGAATTTGGATGCAATTTTTTTTATCTCTGTTATAATTGATGATGAATAGATCAGACGGTGTTCAATAATACGGGATCCCGTCGCATGTGATGCACCACCACATGTCAATGATGATTTTTTTTTTACCATAGATCGGACGGTGTTACGGTTCATGCATGATGCCATCGTGATCCAGAGAAGATTTGATCAATGAACAGATCGGGTGGTGTTCAACAAGACGGAATCCCTGGCGTGTCTGATGCGCCACGACACGCCAATGATGGTTTTCACCATTGACCGGGCGGTGTTAGTGTTCATGCATGATGCCATCGTGATCCAGAGAAGATTTGTTCACTTGGATGTTTTGGCAACAGACATGGAGTAGTGGCATTAGCACTTTTGGTGATGGGGATAAAATGCAGGATAAAAAGATGATATTGGCTGCTAACTAACGACGTGATCGATGGAACATATTAACTCATGAGTGGAACAGGGGATCTAATGCCTTTTACTTCTGCGTGAACGGTATGGCTATCTTGTGTAGACACTTTTGGATCGGGAACTTCTGGTGGATGAGAGGCATTATTCTGATTCCCATGTAGAATGATCCGGGAATGTTGACATCCAAGCGAATATCTTCAGTTAACAGTAAATAAAAATATTTTGGATGGTTCTCTAATTTGCCAAGGCAGATGGGGTTGCACTACTAGCTCTCAATAATATAGGGGCGTAAGATTATTGGTATCACTACAGGCACATCACACTGAAAAGATAAAAATACTCTGCCTTGTTGAGACATACAAGATGTCAATCCAGATATTTGATACCCCAAAGACTCCAACAAAATTAACTTGTGAGCTGATCTTGCTCAATAGAATCCATCGATCACACAACCCAGCAAGTTTCTCCATGTTTCCATGCAGCGCTCCTTCCAAGCCTGGATATGGTACCCTTTTCAAATTTAACTGAACTTTCGCCCATTCATACTTTACATGAAATGTCAAGTTCCAAACCTGGAGAAACACTAGGGACCAGACAACCGATCCCTAGTGTTACATTGGTCCAGAGTTCGATTCATGATGCACTCACTTATTTTTAATTTTGCACCGAATAAATATTTTTAGCACAAATATGTCTTAGCCGAGATTCCGACGAGGCCAACTATTTGGCGACCATGGGGTGAACCACCAGGTTAGATATGCACTTCGGTTATCTTTGCACTACACTTTGCTCTAGATGTTTAAATTTTTAAAAAAATTGAATTCAAGCAAAAATTCCGATGATTTGTCCGGGTTTTTTTCGAAATTTCGTACATTTCGAGGGTGAGAGAAATTTTTGCCACGTCGAATCATAAACTATGGCCCAACCCCGTTGGATTAGATTACTTAGGCTCGTTGGATCAGTAGTGGAACGTTGGGTCTCATGTGGGCAGTTTCCGAATCATTTGCTTCCTAAACCAAGGGGATCCAATAATTACGGTGGATTAGTACTTAATGAGGTGGGTCCCATCCATACTAACTGCACCAAAAAAAGAATTCTATTCAGTGAAATTTGTGTTGCTGAGATATTAAAATTTCGCTTCTAATACAACGTAAATTTGCTTCGATGTAACAAAAGGGTTGTCCAATAACAAATCATTTTTGTTCCAAGCAACGAAAAATTGTACAAACAGCAGCGAGTTTGCTTCAAGTACAGTTGAGATCTGCTTCGATCTAGCAATATGTAACAAAATAAGCACTGTTGTTTACACAATTTATTTCTAGTGCAAATGAAACCGGTCTCTTCGTGAGTCCATGTGCCGCAATAATATTTGTCTCCATATAGAAATATTTGTCCCATGTGCCACAATAATATTTGCTTCCATCTAGAGAAAATATGTTTCCAGTGGTACTGAGAATTTCGCTTTGACATCACGGAAACTTGTGTCGAATGTAACAATTTATTAGTTACCCGTTGCACTCAATTTTGCTTCGATCAACTCGAGAATTTGCTTCCATAGTGACGAGTGTTCTTCGGATGGTACTATTACTCGTTGATATTGTTGTGTTTCGTCCTTTCATATATAACATCTTCCGAACAAAATGGACATAGTATATTACAACGCTTCACATATATATACACCACGTGTTTCATAGATGCTACAAATTTGCTTGCATCCACTAGCCAATATGCAAAACAGATTTACGGCAACATTATTTTCAATCCCGCGCAGGTATTGTCACAAAATATCTCTACATTAGAAGCATACTTATTCTGAGTTTACAAATTTATATGCTTGTAAATATACATATGTACTTTAGAAGCACATTTGAGAAACCAATGAGCATTAATAAATAGGAAAAAAAGTCACAACAAATGTCTAAACCTAGCACAACGTATGGGCAAAAAATCCCCTACAGACCATATTGGAGCACTTCGAATTTGCATATAAATCTACACCAATCAATTGGATGGATAGATGTAGAATTGGAGCAGCTGACAACTTGTTGTATCCGCCTGGGAGGGCCATTGAATCTTGGAGAAGTAGGACCTATCGATTGCCGCTGCAGGTGGTGGGACGCTGGAGGATCGGGGCAGCGCAAGTGAAGAAGGGTGTCGTCGGGACGTGGAGGGTTGTCGTCGGCTGGTTGGGATGGCGCCGCTCATGTAGGGGAGGCCGTCGCCATGGGCAGAGCAGGGCATCGTCTGGTTGAGACGGCCTCGCTCGTGTACGGGAGGCCATCGTCATGAGTGGGGAAGAGCACCACACGGGCTGTTGGAGAAAGGTGAGGATACGGAAGAGCAGAGTCGCTCAATTTGCTGGTCGTGGGAACAGCAATAACCACGTTATTTGAGGAGCAATTTCAGGAGTTTTTTTAGGGTTAACTAGCAAAAGAGCCCGTGTGTTGCAACAGGAGAGAAAACATAACACACACTCTTAACCCAACAACCATCACTCAAGACCACAAATAGGTCCATCTCCTTTATTTTTGTGAGGCATCATATTTGTGTTGCCGCTTATCCTCCTTCTCACCCTCGCCGGCGATGGCCTCGGTGTTCACACAAAATAAAACAAAACGTGTTTGAATATGGTTAATCCTAAGGCGTCTCTCTCCCTCTCTCCTCTCTCTCTCTCTCTCTCTCTCGCGCGCGCGCGATGAGAAATCTATTGTTTTCCCTGTGACATTTTGTAGAGGTATGCATGTGTAGTTATCGATGTTTTCATTTTCCTATATGGTTATAGTGGGGTGTTTATTTGCAATCCGGATCACAGCCGGTACGAAAGAAAAACGGATCTTACGCTATAAATTATAAGTTTGCTTTCAAAACAATATTTTAAAAATATTTAACAGGTAAAATTAACATCATATTTAGATTCCACACACTTTTCTAATAAATTTTCATATATAGTATGTTAAAATCGAAGTTATGGTTTAAAACATACGGATAATTTATAAAATCAATTGTTTGACTTAAATAAATATATTCCAAAATAATATTTTAAAATACTTAACAGGTAAAAATAATCTCATATTCATATTCTATATATTTTTCTAACCAAATTTCATATATAATATGTTCAAATCGGAGTTACGGTTTAAAAGATATGGATGATTTAAAAAAGCATTTGTTTCTTAAATATGATCCGCGTATGAATTACCTAAAACATCAGGGGGGTTTGAAAAATGTAAAATAACGGTTCGAATGTGACTTAAATCCGGACTGCGGGTTGATTTCAAGAAAACACATGGACTTCTTTATAAAATATGAAAAAAGATTCGTTTTAACTTAAAACAGGACTGTGAGTTGAATTCTCTGAAATGGAGGGACTTTTCTGAAAAATGCCATGACGGACGACAAAAACCCAATTTGCTTTATTATTAGATAAAGATAAAGATAAAGATTTCAGGAGATTAGAAGGTAACCAGCCGGGCATAAATGGGGTACCAGACTGACGGCGTAGAAGACCGAAGGAAAAATATCAGACTGCTCTTTTTTAGGGGCAAATATCAGACTAATTTTTTTTGTTTTTGAGTAAATGGTTTCCCCATGTTAAAGGGGACACCTTTAATTTAATTTCGACTATGAAGTCCAATGGGCTGCTTTGTGTTTCAGCAAGCTAGCTCATTGGTCTTTTTTTTTGGGTTTCCTATGCGCCGCTCGCTGCAGCGAATTGCCGAACGGACGCACAGGCGCGACTCCATCTGGGCCGGCCCATTACGTAACACAGTGAAAAATCCCAAAAAATACTGCTTGAGGGAGGGATCGAACAAGGGATAGAGAAGCTTTCTTGATTCGCTCCCGTGCAAGTTTAGCCAACGGGATAGAGAAGCTTTCTTGATTTAGCATGCGGCGCGAAGCTATAGTTAATGAAGATCCGAACATTTTGTCAAATTCCGAACGCTGTCATTATTTTGAAAACGTGTTTTTTTCCTAAAAAAGCGAACACTTTTCAAATATGAGAAGGAAAATAAAAATCTCGAACATTTTTTGAATATGTGAACAACTTTTTGATAAACTGAACACTTTTTTGAAAATCACGAACATTTTTTAATATGTGAACAAATTTTTGTTAAAGGGAACACTTTTTAAAAATCTGAACAAAAATTTGGAAATACGAATATTTTTGGAATCCCCGTGAACAATTGTTGAACCAAGAAATTTTTTCAAACTGAGAACAAAATAGGAAAATGAAAAAGATTTTTTAATTTTTTTAACTTTATTGAAAACCATGAACAGTTTTTTATGAAATCAAGAACATTTTTTAAAACTGTGAAATATTCTTAAATACCAAAAAAGGAACAGGAGAAAATAAGCAGAAAAACGAAAAAAGAAGATGAACACAAATTCCAAAAGAAATTTTGCATACGTGAACATTTTTTGGAAAATGGGAAAAAATGTAAACTCGTCAACAAAATTGGAAAATGTAAACATTTTGATAATTTTGCGATTTTTTTTTGAAACTCCCAAACAAAAGTAGAAACAGACACTTCTTTGAAAATTGCGAACAAAATTTTGAAATAGAAACAGTTTTTGAAACTATGAAACGAAACTGGAAAACACAAACATTTTCTTAAAATTGTGAATGAATTTTGAAAGAGCAACATTTTTTCAAACTCCTGAAAAAAATTTGAAAACGCGAACATTTTGTTAAAAAATGGAGAAAATTTGAAAGGTGAACTTTTTTTCAAAATATGAAAAGATTTTTATAAAAAATGGAGAATTGCTTTTTGAATTTTTGAACAAAAGATAATAACAGGAACATTTGTTAACTTCTGAAGATCTTTTTGAATTTTTGAAAAAAGAATAGAAATTCTCAAGAACAAGAAAGAGAAGAAAAAGGAATTACAACGAAAAAGAAAAAAATGAAGTAAAGAAACAGAAATACGGAAAAAGAATTTTTTTTTAAACCCGAACATTTTCTGAAACTACGGAAGAATTTGAAAACGTGATCAATGTTTGGAAACACCAGTATTTTTAGAAAAACGAGAATTTTTTGAAACTCCGAAATTTTTGTGAATGCAAACTTTTTAATAAATATGTAAAGAATTTTCAGGAAACACGATTTTTTAAATAAAAACGCAAAAGAAAAAAAAGAAATAAGAAGAAACAGAAAAAGGAGAGAAAATAAAAAAAAGAAACAGGAAAAAAAGAAATTGAGACAGCAAAAAATAGATTCAGGAACCTTCTAGAAAGTTCCCAAAACCGGAGAAAACCGGTTCAGGAACCTTTCCCAAAACTGGGATGGCAGAAGCGGTAGGCGGGCCGGCCCAAATCATCCCTCGCTGGCAAACCTCTGTGCGAAAGCCCGACAACTTCACGCAAGGTGCGTCAAGTAGGGTTTCCCCTTTTTTTAACGCAAATTGGTAAATCAGAAAAGTATTGCAGGCTCTGCTGAGCTCTCAATAATTCGGCTAGGCCTTTGAGAAAGATGTACCTCCATGAGCATAACCTTTTGCCTCTTCTTTTTTATCTCTTTGCTTTTCTATTTTTGTTTCCTTTTTTGTTTTTTAGTTTCTTCCTATGTTTTGTTCCTTTTTCGTTTTCCATGTATATTTTTTGCTAAAATAAACGTAAATAATTTTATGAAAAATAGATGATAGTTTAAAAAAATGTAATTTTCTATACGTGAATATGTTTTCCAATACAGGTTGAAAATTTTCTAAATATAGCTTGATTTATTCCCAATAATGCTAATTATTTTAAATACACATCGAACATTTTTCATAAAAAAACTTTTAATATTGTTTAATACATGTGAAACACTTTTTAAATAATGTCGAATAGTTGAATGCATGGTGAATATTTTCTTAAATACATGGTAAAAACTTTATTTATAGACAATTTTTATAAATATGGGAACACTTTTTATAATCACTATACCTATGAAGTATTTTGAAATACGCATTGAACTGTTGTTAAACACGCATAAAAATATATGAGAATCTATTATATTATTATAAGACGAAAGAAAACTAATGGTCACGATTCATTGCTCTAGAGTAATGATATTTGAACGGTCTAGATTCATCCGCATATATGTTGCAACCCACGCATAAGAAATAAGTCTGTCACCTGTACATGTACCAAGGCAAAAGACAATGTGACTTTCGGGAAGACACACAAATAAAAAAAAAATAGAGATACACATGGACACACACCATTAGTTGCCCAATTGATTCCATGGCCCGATTATATTTCCAGTAAGCATATGCATGCATCCTCAAGCGGACAAGTACATATAGGCGCCATTCATAGCTAACGCGAACTTAGCAAAGCTCGACTAATAATATAAAACAGAAAAAGGGTAAAGTAATTAGTACAAAAAAAAGGCAGCCAACAACGTCATAAACACAGCAGACTCTTGTGTTCAATCTCGAAGAAACCTGCATGCCCCACGGCCAGCGGTCGCGCTAGGTTTTTGAAGCAACCTGCACATGCCTCAACCTCAACCACACCTTCACCCAAAAAAAGTGTCAACGAAAAAAAGAAGCTTGCGACACAAGATCGACATTATTAATTAGCTTAATTAGTTGGTGCACATGTGCAACTTAGCGAATGCATGTGTGATAACTCCCAACTGGTGGGGGGGGGGGGGGGGGGATCTTAGACCAGCCCCTACTGTTGGGGAATGTTGCATGGAAAACAAAAAAATTCTACGCACACACAAGATCTATCCATGGAGATGCATAGCTATGGTAGGGGAGAGTATGTCTACGTACCCTCGTAGACCGTTTAGCGGAAGCGTTTATCAATACGGTTGATGTAGTCGTACACCTTCATGATCCAACCGATCAAGTACCGAATGTACGGCACCTCCGCGTTTAGCACACGTTCAGCTCGATGACGCCCTCGCCTTCTTGATCCAGCAAGATGGGCGAAGTAGTAGATGAGTTCCAGCAGCACGACGGCGTGATGGCGGTGGTGGTGAACTTGTTCCGCGTGGCTTTGACGTGCACTGCTGTAGGATCGAAAGTATGTCTAGAGGGGGGGTGATTAGACTACTTGACCAAATAAAAATCTAGCCTTTTCCCAATTTTACATTTTGGCAGATTTTAGCAACTTAGCACTTGTCAAGTAAACAACCTACACATGCAAGTCTAAGAGTATAACAGCGGAATGTAAAACATTGCACATGAAGGTAAAGGGAGGAGTTTGCAGGGAGCAAACGCAATGTAGACACGGAGATTTTTGGCGTGGTTCCGATAGGTGGTGCTATCGTACATCCACTTTGATGGAGACTTCAACCCACAAAGGGTAACGGCTGCGCGAGTCCACGGAGGGCTCCACCCACGAAGGGTCCACGAAGAAGCAACCTTGTCTATCCCACCATGGTCATCGCCCACGAAGGACTTGCCTCACTAGGGTAGATCTTCACTAAGTAGGCGATCTCCATGCCCGTACAAACTCCTTGGTTCAACTCCACAATCTTGACGGAGGCTCCCAAGTGACACCTAAGCAATCTAGGAGAGACTCTCCAAAAGGTAATAGATGGTTTGTTGATGATGAACTCCTTGCTCTTGTGCTTCAAATGATAGTCTCCCCAACACTCAACTCTCTCTCACAGATTTGGATTTGGTGGAAATATGATTTGAGTGGAAAGCAACTTGGAGCAGGCTAGAGATCAAGATTTATGTAGTTGGAATGGAATATCTTGACATCAACACATGAGTAGGTGGTTCTCTCTCAGAAAATGTATGATGGAAGTGTAGGCATGTTCTGATGGCTCACCTCACGAAAGAAGAGTGGGTGGAGGGGTATATATAGCATCCACACAAAATCTAACCGTTACACACAAATCACAAAACTCGGTGGGACCGAATAATGAAACTCGGTCAGACCGATTTAGTTCAAAATATGAACGTTAGGCTTTTCGGTGGGACCGACATGTCAACTCGGTGGGACCGATTGCATTAGGGTTAGGGCATAACGTAATCTCGATTTCATTAGGTTAGGGCATAACGTAATTAGGGTCAGATCGATTTTGGTAATAAGCTAACCAGAGAGTTGGTCAGGCAAACTCGGTGGCACCGATTCGCTCATCTCGGTTGGACCGAAACGTTAAGAAAGGGAAACAGATAGTTTGCATTGCGAACTCGGTGGGACCAATCGCTCATCTCGGTTGGACCGAAACGTTAAGAAAGGGAAACAGATAGTTTGCATTGCGAACTCGGTGGGACCAATCACTCATCTCGGTTGGACCGAAACGTTATGAAAGGAAACAGAGAGTTTGCAATCCCATCTCGGTGAGACCGAGATCCCTATCGGTGAGACCGAAATGACTAGGGTTTTGTGGCAGTGGCTATGTCAACTGAACTCGGTGGCGCCGGATAAAAAGTTTTGGTGGGGCCGAGTTTGACTTTTGGTTTGGGACATATGTGGATGTGAGAAAGTGGTTGAGAGTTTTTGGAGCATATCACTAAGCATTTTGAGCAAGTAACCCATTAAGCAACACCTCATCCCCTTTTAATAGTATTGGCTTTTCCTATGGACTCAATGTGATCTTGGATCACTAAAAGTAAAATGTAGAGTCTTGAGCTTTAGAGCTTGAGCCAATCTTTTGTCCTTAGCATTTTGAGCGGTCCACATTTCTAATCCATGCCATGCCAATCATTGAGCTTTCCTGAAATATTTATCTTGAAATAGCATTAGCTCAATGAGCTATATGTTGTTACGAATTACCAAAACCACCCAGGGATAGTTGCACTTTCAATCTCCCCCTTTTTGGTAATTGATGACAACATATAGATCAAAGCTTCGACAAATGATCATAAGATTGAAATACATCGTCGCTTTGAGAAGTATGTGATAAGCAAGAGCTCCCCCTAAATTTGTGCATTATTTAAAATTTTCTTTTGAATGCAAATGCACAACCGATTAGGATCATGGGTTTCTCTTCCATATCACATACATCTTGGTGGAATGCTCAAAATGATGAAAAATTAAAAGCATGCACTCATCACCAAGCAAAGTGAATGGTCATATATGGAATATAAGAGATAATATCATCCAAGCAATCATTAAGGTAGCATATGATCAATCACATGATCAAACAAGTATCTCACACAGACAAAGACATAGTGTATCAAGCAAGCACACCAAAAGTTTAACCAAAAGCAAGAGAGATAAAAAGCAAAACACTCTCTCTCGAAGCCTATGATCTATACATATTTCTTCCCCTTTGGCAACAAGTTACCAAAAAGTTCGAAAATGCATAGTGTTATGCGTCTCTCAGGCTTGGTCTTCGGGAGGTGGTGTAGAGAGAACTCCAAGGACGAAGGCATCTGTTGATGTAGTTGGAGCTGGTGGAGTGGCTGCTGGAGGTGGCACTGAAGCTGTAGCTGCTGGTGCAGATGATGTAGCTCTAGAATCACGTACAGACACTGCAGCAGACCTCTGACTCCTTGGCACTCGCTAAAAAGCATCAGTAGTTGCGTTCCCTCTCCTCTCTTCTGCTTCCTCCTGGAGCTGCCCAACTGCTGTTTGGATCTCTGTAACCTTCAGATCAAGATCATAAATTTTGTCTCTATGATCCTTTCCAGACTCTCCTGATTCTGAGTCAAGGTGGCCAAGCCCTTCTCAATCCTCAGTGTAGATTGGACCAGATATGCTAGTTGATCTTGCTTGCTCTTCAGGAAAACTTGAGATGCTTCCTCTACACTAGGAATCTTGGCAGCTTTCTCAGCCTTAGCTTTAGCTCTCTTCGCTTGTGCTTGAGCTGATGATGGTTCCTCCTCATTCATCACAACTGCGTTGTCTTCAAATTCAGGATATAGGGGTAGATGCTCCTTGCCCAACAAGTATGTACCTGTGCCCATCTTGGAGTTGATGAGATCCTGAATATGTGGAGCATACCCACAACTTCTCTTTTGGTCAGCAGCTGTCCTCTTGATTGTCTCTACAATCAAGCTCATGACCTTAAACTTTTGAGGGACATCAAAAAGTTGTAGCGGGTTGATGGAATTTCCTCTGATCATCTTGTGATCTCCCGACTTGGGTAGCAAAGTGTGCCTTAGAATGGTGTTGATGGTAGGCAGACCTGACAACAAGTAGTGTACAAATCCAAGCTTATGAGTCTCCAAAGCTTTATCAGGGATCTCTTTGTACATGTTTGCCATGGTGTTGTGGTCTTTCTTCTTCTTGGCATACACATCCAAGTCATCTTCATGTTCCTCTGGGGCATTGATCAGCTTGGCCCATTCTTCAACAGTAGATTGGTATCTAGTACCTTCAGACATCCATACTATCTTCCCATCTGGATAAAAGTGAGTAGTGGAGTAAAACTGCATGATCAGCTCATCATTCCATTTTGTGAGCTTCTGCCCAACAAACTTGTCAACTCCACATGCTTTGAAGCTGTCATATACTCCTGGGAAGTGGTCTTATTTCTCCTTGATGTACTCCCAATCAACCCATCTCATGTCACATACAATTGGCTTCCTGTCAAGCAAAATTCTCTCATAGAAGTCTTGCTGTTCTTTTGTATGAAATCTGTAATCAACTGCAGTCCTCCTCCTCACAGCATAGGGATCAGACTGTCTCCACAATCTCAGTCTAGCATCCTTTCTGATGTGCATGTCCTCAGCCACTGGATGAGCATCATTGTGGTCTGGAATCTTGGGTTTCAATTTTCTCAAAACAAGAGATTCATCATTCTCTTCTTCAGCTTGAGGCACTGGGGCCTTATTCTTCTCTTCAGCAGAAATACTTCTAGTGTTTCTCTTGGGCTTCGGGAGTTTCTGAGCTTGAGCTTTGGGAGCAGACTCGGGCTTGGATGTTGCAGCCCCTAACTTGATTGCATCTCCCATGAGCTTCTGAGCTTTGGGTGCTGGAGCATCCTCTTCCTCTTCTTCTTCATCGGAAGAATGCTTCTCAAATTCAGCCATGGGGTCTACCTTCTTGCACCATCTTCCCCTTTTTCTCTCCTTCTTTTTCTTTTCCTCAACAGCATCTTCTCCTCCAGTTGACTTGGAGGGTTCCTGAGTGGATGCCCTGGCCTTAGACATTGGGACCCTTCTGGCAGGTGCCTTCTTGTGCATCCCTGGCTTAGTTGAAGCAGTTGTGCCATACTCTTTCTTCAGCACTTTCTTCTTTGAGGTGGCCTCATCCTCAATAGCCACATAGTCCTCATCCTCAGAGTCTAAGGTTATCTTCTTCCTGGTTCTGGTGGCTGCCTTGGGCAAGTTGCTTGGTGTGCTCCTGCTGCCCTCATCATAGCTACTTGAGGGATCTGAACCCTCACTCAACTGCACTTGTTCTTCAGATATGTTCTGACTGTCGCTCTGGTCAGACATCTTGGCAAACTCACTAACAACAAACCCTGTGAATAGATGTAAATGAGGTAGAGTGGATGAGCATCACAAAGTGCAGAGTTTTTGCAAAACAGATGACTCAAAAACTTAGTTTTAGTTCTCCACAGAAAGTATTTCGGAGCTACCGATTTGTTAAACTCGGTGATACCGAAGCAATTTTGCAACCTAAACTAGTGAACTCGGTCAGACCGAGTCACAGTTCGGTGGCACCAAGACTGCTAGGGTTTCACAGAGAGTCGAACTCGGTCGCACCGATGTGCAGTTTTCGGTCAGACCGAAAATGCATGTGCTATGGCCTAAGCCAAATCGGTGAGACCGATTTCTACAACTCGATCGGTCCGAGATGAGTTCGGCGAAGACCTAACCCAAAATTTCCAAATCAATCTAACCTACAGGATGTTTTCAGTGGATAGATTGTTTGCATACGTGGTGGCAAAGCAATGTGCTATGAATCAGAGTTAAGGGAATAGCACATAGAGTCGAACCCATACCCTAGTTCGGTAGGAGTTCGCTACGGCGACAACGGCGGAGCAGAAATCCGTTGGCGGTGACGGAAACCAGCGGCGGGAGGTCGCTGGCGGCGAGGAGACGATCCGGAGACCCGAGGAGGCAGAGCAGGACACACGCGGGGCTGAGAAGTTTGAAGAAATTTCCAAAATCTCACCCGTGGGTTTATATATCCCGACCCTGTCGGTGTGACCGAGTGGAACAACTCGGTGGCACCGAGATGCAGAATCGCAAGCAGTTACTGCAACTCGGTGTGACCGAAAATTTCAAATCAGTTGCACCGAGATGGAAAACCTAGATCAACTTAGTGAACTCGGTGTGACCGAAGTGGATGACTCGGTCATGCCGAAATGCACAAAGAGGTTTTGGAAGTTTAATTCCATGACGAATCGGGGACTCCGAGTGCTCCTCACACAGAGTGGTTCGAATCTGACTTGATCAAACTTTGTGATGTAGCATGAATAGAGTTTGAGACGAGAAAAGCATAGATAGCTATAGGGAGTTCTTAGGCATTCTTTTCCATCCATTTGGCAAAAGAGAAAAGGCCAAACAATCAAAGCAACAAATGGATGTCCTCGAATGAGTAAAATATGCAATCAACATGCTCACACGATAAAATGGCAAATGAAATATGTGACAAAGCATGCACAATCACTCTAGCATCTATCAAGCAATTTGGCGATGACTAGGTCATCTATATATGAGTATATTGACTTAGGAGTCAAATGAGAACATTTGATCATAGGTTATACTCATCGTTTAAGCACAAGTGGGGTTACCACTTTTACATAAAGCATTGTTGTGTTCACATCATTAAAGTTGCTTTAGCTCAATTGGTTAGAGTAAAGCTCCCCTAGCTGTGATATCCCCCCTAAGAGGGATGAACTAACCTTGGTTTTGTCGATGATGACTTCATGTAGGTGTTGAAGACGTGGATGCTCAATGTTGATGTAGATCATTCGGAGCAATCCATTGGAGTGAGTTGCACTTTCAATACCTACACGGGTTAGTCCCACAAGGAACAAACAAGGATATCCATAGACATAGAGTGATCTTCACATAAGATGATGTCCATGAAAGCATTAGGTTACCTTGTCCCTTGTCTTACCAACAAGAGGGTTTGTGACTCCTTGAACTAGTGCAAGATGTGGAAGTTGTTTGCACATGTCCTTGCCAAAAGATATGAGTGAAGTATGTTGGCGGAGTCACCCTCAAGAACTCTCTAGTTCTTCTTCTTCGGGATCCACACCATCTTGATGGGAATCCTTGGAGTTGTAGTTGTACTTGATGAAGTGGAACTTGATGTAGTCTTGGGAACCCACTTGACCAAGGCCTTCGGAGCTTCTTCAAATGCACCAATCTCCTCTTGAAGCTTGTCCTTGCCTTTTTGCTTGTGGTCTTGTGGTGGAAGATCATCTTGAGCTTGTGTTCCTTGGAAAGAAGTGGGATCATACTTCTCTTGTTGAGGAACAAACTTCTTCCTGGGGTACTGATCTTCTTCCCACTCAACTCCATTGGCATTCAACTTTCGTTCAAAACCAACACCTTGATTCTTCCGGTGTCTTCCTTCCTTGCGTACAATTTCCTCAGATTGCTTACTTCCAGCAAGGCTCTTGTAAACACCTTTCTCTATAATTCCCTTCAATAAGCTATTTTCTTGCTCAAGTGTAACTTGGCTAAGAGAATCATTAGTGGAATCAAGAGAACTACTAGAAGCAACAACATTGGATTTAGCATGGTTATTGTCACTACTAGATGAAGAATCTTTCTTACTCTTGTTGCTAGATTTTACTTGTGGCATGTAAGTAGACAAGAGTAAATGCTTGGCAATGTAAGAAGAACTTTTCTTGTGAAGATCATCATTGATTGCTTTTAAGAACTCATGCTCTTGCTCAAGGTTGAGGTTTTCAAAGCATAGCTTCTCATGAGTCTTTAAAAGTTCTCGGTGATCTTCCAAGGTAGTTTCATGAGCTAACTTAAGAGTGTTTTAGTTCTTTAGTTAGACGCTCAATCTCCTTCTTATCATCATCATTTGTTTATCTTGATTATCATGATTACTAGAAAGTTCATCATAGTTTTCATAACTAGAGTTGTCAACAAGTAAATCATCATCTCCTAGCAAATCATCTTCATCACTATTGAAATCAACATACTCGGGGTGTGATACCTTTGGACCTTTAGCCATGAAGCATCTTCCAATTCCTTCATTTGGAGAGTCAAATATGTCATAGGAGTTGGTTGACACAAGTGCTAGACTGGCAACACCTTCATCTTGAGTATATTCGGAGTTGGAGTGATAACTTCTTTCGGAGTGATGGTCGGAGCCGGATACCCATTCACCAACATGAGCTTGATGTCTTCGTTTTATGTAGCTCTTTGATGATTTGTCCTTCCTTTTTGAATCCTTGCTTCTCCGAGAGGATCTACGTTCGTAACAATCATCTCTACTCCTTCTCTTGGTGGTGATTCTTCTCTTCTACTTCTTCTTTTGGGAGAATCTTCTCTTCTTTTGTAGGGAGCCGTACACTCATTGGAGTAGTGTCTGGGTCTTCCACAATTGTAGCAATTTCGTTCACGACTTGAAGATCTTTTGTCATTGTAGGACCTTGACTTGGAACTTCTATCCTTTCTTCTACTCTTGTAGAACTTGTTGAAGTTCTTCACCATTAGGATCAATTCTTCATTGAAGGTTTGCTTCTCACTTGATGATGTGCGAGCATCACATGAGGCTTTGTAAGCACCACTTGACTTGTTGTGGAGCTCTTCGTTATCCTTAAGGGACATCTCCTGAGCAAAAATTCTTCCAATGACTTCCGTTGGCTTGAGATCTTTGTAATTGGGCATCATTTGGATCAATGTGCACACGGTATCATATTTTCCATCCAAGGCTCTTAGGATCTTCTTGATGATGAATCTATCGGTCATCTCTTCACTTCCTAAGCCGGCAATCTCATTTGTGATGAGAGCAAGCCTAGAGTACATTTCAGCGACACCTTCACCATCCTTCATTTTGAACTTATCAAGTTGACTTTGAAGCACATCCAATTTGGATTCCTTGACGGACTCGGTACCTTCGTGCATATTAATCAAAGTATCCCAAATTTCCTTTGCATTCTCAAGACGGCTGATTTTGTTGAATTCTTCGGGGCACAATCCGTTGAAGAGAATATCACAAGCTTGAGCATTGTATTGCAGTATCTTCAACTCTTCTGCGGTAGCTTCACAGTTCGGTTCTCTCCCATCAAAGAATTCACCTTGCAAGCAAATACACACAATAGCCCAAACGGCGGGGTTATGCCCAAGAATATGCATTTTCATCTTGTGTTTCCAACTAGCAAAATTAGTACCATCAAAGTAAGGACCTCTATGGTGGTAATTTCCCTCGCTAGACGCCATACTCTCCTAGGTTGTGAAACCAAGGCTATGATCACCAAAACCTATGGAAATCAAGGAAAATGGAGACCAAAGCTCTGATACCACTTGTAGGATCGAAAGTATGTCTAGAGGGGGGTGATTAGACTACTTGACCAAATAAAAATCTAGCCTTTTCCCAATTTTAAGTTTTGGCAGATTTTAGCAACTTAGCACTTGTCAAGTAAACAACCTACACATGCAAGTCTAAGAGTATAGCAGCGGAATGTAAAACATTGCACATGAAGGTAAAGGGAGGAGTTTGGAGGGAGCAAACGCAATGTAGATACGGAGATTATTGGCGTGGTTCCGATAGGTGGTGCTATCGTACATCCACGTTGATGGAGACTTCAACCCACGAAGGGTAACGGTTGTGCGAGTCCACGGAGGGCTCCACCCACGAAGGGTCCACGAAGAAGCAACCTTGTCTATCCCACCATGGACATCGCCCACGAAGGACTTGCCTCACTAGAGTAGATCTTCACGAAGTAGGCGATCCCCTTGCCCGTACAAACTCCTTGGTTCAACTCCACAATCTTGACAGAGGCTCCCAAGTGACACCTAACCAATCTAGGAGACACCACTCTCCAAAAGGTAATAGATGGTGTGTTGATGATGAACTCCTTGCTCTTGTGCTTCAAATGATAGTCTCCCTAACACTCAACTCTCTCTCACAGATTTGGATTTGGTGGAAAGATGATTTGAGTGGAAAGCAACTTGGAGAAGGCTAGAGATCAAGATTTATGTAGTTGGAATGGAATATCTTGACCTCAACACATGAGTAGGTGGTTCTCTCTCAGAAAATGTATGATGGAAGTGTAGGCATGTTCTGATGGCTCTCCTCACGAATGAAGAGTGGGTGGAGGGGTATATATAGCCTCCACACAAAATCTAACTGTTACACACAAATCACCAAACTCGGTGGGACCGAATAATGAAACTCGGTCAGACCGATTTAGTTCAGAATGTGAACGTTAGGCTTTTCAGTGGGACCGACATGTCAACTAGGTGGGACCGATTTCATTAGGGTTAGGGCATAATGTAATCTCGGTGAGACCGATTACACAAACTCGGTGAGACCGATTTTGGTAATAAGCTAACTAGAGAGTTGGTCAGGCAAACTTGGTGGGACCGATTCGCTCATCTCGGTTGGACCGAAACGTTACGAAAGGGAAACCGAGAGTTTGCATTGCGAAGTCGGCGGGACCGATCGCTCATCTCGGTTGGACCAAAACGTTACGAAGGGAAATAGAGAGTTTGCAATCCCATCACGGTGAGACCGAGATCCCTATCGGTGAGACCAAAATGACTAGGGTTTTGTGGCAGTGGCTCTAACAACTGAACTCAGTGGCGCCGGATAGAAAGTTTCGGTGGGGCCAAGTTTGACTTTTGGTTTGGGACATATGTGGATGTGAGAAAGTGGTTGAGAGTTTTTGGATCATATCACTAAGCATTTTGAGCAAGTAACCCATTAAGCAACACCTCATCCCCTTTTAATAGTATTGGCTTTTCCTATGGACTCAATGTGATCTTGGATCACTAAAAGTAAAATGTAGAGTCTTGAGCTTTAGAGCTTGAGCCAATCTTTTGTCCTTAGCATTTTGAGGGGTCCACATTTCTAATCCATGCCAATCATTGAGCCTTCCTAAAATATTTATCTTTAGCTCAATGAGCTATATGTTGTTAGGAATTACCAAAATCACCCAGGGATAGTTGCACTTTCAACTACAGAAAAACTAGACGGAGGATGAAACCGGGGAGAGTGGCGCCGCACACGCCTTGCGGATTGTCGTGGGTGTGTGGGCCCCCTCACTCATATATATATATATGTATATATATATGTATATAGGTGGGGGGAGGCAGGCACGGTGCACCCCAAGGGTGGCCGTCAGCCCCCTTGGGCGCCTGCCCTTTGGCGCCCCTTCCTTATTTGCACTTGGGGGGGAGGGAAGGGGAGGAGAGGGAAGGCAAGGGGAGGCCAACTCCCCTCCTTCGTTTTCTCCCCAAGGGCTGCGGCAAGAGGAGGGGCGCGCCAACCCCCCGTGGGCTGGTGTGCTCTCCTCGTTTGGCTCATATGGCCCATTAACCTCCCGGGGCTTCTCGAAACCCCTTCCAATGATCCGATGATTACCCGGTACATTCTGGAACCTTTCGGGTGACCAAATAGCATCGTCCTATATATCAATCTTTACCTCTAGACTATTCCGGAGCTCCTCGTCATGTCTGTGATCTCATCTGGGACTCCGAACAACATTCGGTCACCTACTCACATAACTCATATAATACTATATCGTCAACGAACGTTAAGCGTGTGGACCCTACGGGTTCGAGAATGATGTAGACATGACCGAGACGCCTCTCCGGTCAATAACCAATAGCAGGACCTGGATGCCTATATGGCTTCCTACATATTCTAAGAAGATCTTTATCGATTGAACCTTTATGACAACATACGTAATTCCCTTTGTCTGTCGGTATGTTACTTGCCCGAGATTCGGTCGTGAATATATCCATACCTAGTTCAATCTCGTTACCAACAAGTCTCTTTACTTGTTTCGTAATACATCATCTCGTAACTAACTCCTTTGTCACTTTGCTTGCAAGCTTCTTGTGATGTGTATTACCGAGAGGACCCAGAGATACCTCTCCGATACACGGAGTAACTAATCCCAATCTCGATCCATGCCAACTGAACATACACCTTCAGAGACACCTGTAGAGCATCTTTATGATCACCCAGTTATGTTGTGACATTTGATAGCACACAAGGTATTCCTCTGGTATCCAGGAGTTTCATGATCTCATGGTCGAAGGAATATGTATTTGACATTAAGAAAGCAGTAGCAATAAACCGAACGATCATATGCTAAGCTAACGGATGGGTCTTGTCCATCACATCATTCTCCTAATGATGTGATCCCGTTATCAAGTGACAACACATGTCCATGGTTAGGAAACCTTAACCATCTTTGATAAACAAGCTAGTCTAGTAGGGGCTCACATATGTATTTAAGTTTCCGGTCAATACAATTCTAGCATGAATAATAAACCTTTATCATGATGAAGGAAATATAACAATAACCATTTTATTATTGCCTATAGGGCATATTTCCAACACCTACGCCATCCATAGCAACCCAGGGAAGCTGGCCAATCATACGAATCGAAGTTGCTGGCTATCCGATGACTTTCTATTTTACGCATTTTTAGAGCTCATTTGTTGCATTTATCTTCATATATTATGTCCTATTGAACCAAATACATGTTTAATATGCATGATTACTCATTTTTGCACTTTTCATTATGAGCATTGCACATTTAGCGTTTTATAGTTTTTACTAGTTTTCTTTGTTTCTTGTGTCTAACAGGTGTTGGAGCAGCCTAGGACCAAGCATGATGAAAGAATCAAAGTTGGGTTCAATCTCGAGGACTTTGAGTACCAGACTTGGGCATTTCACAGGTCAGAAAAAGTAATTCTTCCAAACTGCTCCAAATCAAGATCTAAGACTGACGGTACGTTGGTGTTGCTCTTGCGAATCCAACGAGCCCAAGAACATCAAAGTTGGAGTTCTTATAAGGAAATGGCGGCCCCTTTACCGAAGGAGGGCAGAATGTTAGACGACCAACCATATGACCACACAGGGCTGTATGCGTGCTCGTATGACATGAAAACACTGCTCCGCAAGTTGCCATTTTAAAATGGGATTCTTGATGACCCACAAGTATAGGGGATCAATCGTAGTGTCAGGACCCCGATCCTAAGTCACACCGATCTAGCATGTAACACATCATATCACTTTGCGGCCTCACGCACGGTATTCCCACGGGTGCCACCTTACCTGGCCTGGGACCGTTTGCGCCTTTTGGCTCACGTATATGATGGTATCGCTAGCATCCATATGACAAAGAACCCAGGCCGACATGACTAGACGTAAACCCAAAGTGGCGCTAACTTACAGGGACATGCATACATGACCCAGCAATGAACGTGTCGGTCATCAGCGAGTGAATTCGGGCTGTAGCAACTGGGCTAGCAGGACTCCGGGAATCTGGGCTGTAGCAGGCTAACAGGACTCCGGAGGACACCGCGTGACATTTCCCTGAAGGGACAGACACAGGATCGAAGAAGGACACATGCCGGCCAGTCTAAGTGTTCCGGAGTAGTAGCAACTGGGCTAACAGGACTCCGGTAAACTGGGCTGTAGCAGACTACCATGGCTCAGTGGAAGCACCAGACTACATTTCCCCATAAGAGAGGCTACCAAGGATAGACAACTAGGTTGTCGGATCCCACACATACCAAGCATTTCAATCATACACACAATATGCCCGATATGTGTAAATACAACGTGGCATCACAACATGACTCTACAACTCAAGTATTTATTCAATAGGCTCCGAGGAGCGAGATATTACAAACATGGGTCTCATGACCCAACATTCAGAGCATACAAGTCAAAGCACATGCGGAAGCTTAACATGTCTGAGTATAGACATCTACAAATGAAAAAGGCTGAGAAGCCTGACTATCTACCAGATCCTGCCAAGGGCACAAGATCGTAGCTGAGGTATCAAGCTAAACGTCGAAGTCCACATGGAACTACTAGCGAGACTGAAGTCTCTCTGCAAAAACATAAATTAAGCAAACGTGAGTACAAATGTACTCAGCAAGACTTACATCAGAACTAGCTACATATGCATCGGTATCAACAAAGGGGTGGTGGAGTTTAACTGCAGCAAGCCAGCTTTGACTCAGTGGCTAACCTGAACTACGACTGCAAGTAACTCTTTTGAGGTGGCGCACATGAGTCCACATATTCACCATATCAATACACCACTATGGATCCGCTCCCGTCTCCCTACAAGAGGGCCATCCATAGCACTCACGCTTATCTTGCGAGTTTTAGAGTATCCACTTCAAGTTATCTATGAACTGTTATAGGCAACCCAAAAGTCCATTACCGCGGACGCGGCTATTCGAATAGATCATTTATAACCCTGCAGGGGTGTACTTCTTCACACATGTTTCCACCACTTAGCGTCTGCACACGACATGTGCTCGGCGGACTTCAAGCGAAAGCCGACGTGGGTGTAGACCACAACCTGACTAACCACACAAGTCTCTAGTCCAGGTTTATCGCCTATTTGGGTTCCATCCGCGAGGAGATCCGGCCGGGGTTTCGCTCACAGCCCCAAACGATGTGTGTAGGGTTCCCGAGACACCAAATAGGTGCCCGGTACACCGTGCCACGGTGTATCTACCGCATCATAGCCCACCCCTAGGGTCAGCGCTACGCACGGCCTCCAACACATATCCTACAAACACCAGAAACTAGTTGCAACTCCTGGACAG
This sequence comes from Triticum aestivum, assembly GCF_018294505.1. Taxonomy (NCBI): domain Eukaryota; kingdom Viridiplantae; phylum Streptophyta; class Magnoliopsida; order Poales; family Poaceae; genus Triticum; species Triticum aestivum. The sequence continues at coordinate 492,086,089 of NC_057799.1, read as the reverse complement.
AGGACAAGGGCGGTTAATAAGTCGAGCGGGGTCATATTTCAGGGCCCAACGTGTGGTAGTAGTTGTTCATGGATCACAAACATAGAACTCAGTTCCTGAGGACGGCTTCAATGAGACAACCCACCATGTACTCCTACATGGCCTCTCATCGCTACCTTTACCAAATCGTCTTCACGCACTTATCTCGCACACAGTAGGACATGTTCATCACCATTCCAGTTCATCCCCGATGAATCAGACCTGACTCAACCCTAAGCAGTAGCAGGCATGACAAACAAGCCTGAATGAGTAGGCACATCAGGGCTCAAACAACTCCTACTCATGCTAGTGGGTTTCATCTATTTACTGTGGCAATGACAGGTCATGCAGAGGAAAAGGGGTTCAGCTACCGCAGCATGTAACAGTTGAATCGATGTTGTCCTAATGCAGTAAAAGAGAGCAGGAGCAAGAGAGTGGGATTGTATCGGAATGAACAAGGGGGTTTTGCTTGCCTGGCACTTCTGAAGATAGTATAGTTCTCCATCGGTGTCATCGATCTCATCGTCGAAACACGTCTATCGAGAGGGGACAACCACCGGCAACAGAGAAGGAACACAATCAATGCAATGCACAATATGATGCATGATCATGACATGGCAAAATGAGTGTGTTGGGCTAATGCAACTACAACCAGATGGGTTTGAGCCATTTTGAACCAAAGGTTCAAAGTTCAAACTCATTTGTGATCTTAAATAGTGCCTTATCATGTTTTGCACTAAACAGCAAGTTAACTTGTTTAAACATGCATGAAACCAGTACAGATGGATAGATTGGATTTTTTGATCATTTTTCATATATAACACTTTGCATTTGGAGTTACAGATTAATTTCTATGATTTTTAGAAGTTAGCACTTTTTCTGGAATTTCCTGAATAAGAATAATCCAGTAAATGAGTTATTGCGTCAGCATTGCGTCAGGGTGACATCAGCAGTCAACGGAGATGGTCCAGGTCAAACCTGACCTGTGGGTCCCGTCTGTCAATGACTAACCTAACTAATATAATTTAGTTAGCATTAAACTAACACTAATCTAGTTTAGTTAGTGGCCTGGGGCCCACACGTCAGACAGCCAGGGGGGTCAACTGTGGTCAAACCCGGGTCAACTCGCCGGAGTTGACCCGCGGCTCGTCGCCGGCGGATCCAGAGACGGCGGAGGGGCTCGGGATTCCTCCACGGGGCACCGTTCGAGGCGTCATTGGGCTCTACGGGTAGCTGGTGCAACGGCGCATCTATTGGTGACCGTGGTGGGGCCTGGGGTGGCCGGAGTCGACGGCGACGAGCTCGGTTGCGATCGCCGGAGTTCGGGAGTTGGCGGTTTCGGCGCTGCGGTGCATGGCAGGAGCAACAGGTGACGGTTTTGGGGTCCTTGCGTTGCACTAAGCACGGTGGTGTGCTCAGTCGCGACCCTAGGTGACAGTGGCCACAGCGGCGACATGAACGGCGGTGAAGAGCTCTCGGCTCCGACGGGCATCGGCGTTAGAGGAAGGAAACGAGCCAGGGGAGAGGGGGGATCGACGCAGTGGCTCACAGCGGTGTCGGAGAGGGGGTAAGCGAGCTCGGGGAGGCCCTGTGGACGACGAATCGGCGGCGACCATCTCCGGTGCCCGACGGTGAACACGACGATGCCGACGACGTTCCAGGGCTTCGGGGCTTGCGTCCGTAGGCTTGGAGCTCCAGGGCGATGTGGCGGAGCCGTTGGCCACAGCGGGGAGGCAAGGCAGTGGCGCTGGGGACGGCAGCAGCGAGCAGCGGCGACGGGGGCGCGCAGGTCGGGTGAGAGGGCGAGGGAGAGGACGGACAGAGGGGGGAGCGAACGTGAAGGCTCTAGGGGTCCGCGTGGCGCACTTAGCGACGTCCAGGAGTAAGCGGCAAGCAGGAGGTGGCCGGCGCGCGGAGACCACGCGCCTCGCGTCCTTCTGGCGCGAGGTAGGCGATAACTGGCAGCTGGGCTGCACAGCAATGGGCCGGCCAGTGGGCTGCGGTAAGTGCCAGGTGGTTTTTCCGCTCTCTCTCTGTTTTTTTCTAATTCTGTTCTGTTTTCTATTTTGCAGGTTTGTTTTGAATTTGGTTTTGAAACCAATTCAATTTTGTTGCTTCTGAAAATATTTTTGGAAGCTAAAAGAATTAAACCAAAGCTCCACAAAATATTTCAGAATTATTGGACCTATATTTATTTAATAGTAGATATAAATCCAATTCAAATAGCTATTGATTTAATTCAAATGCCCAAAATAAATGTTTCTGAGACACCAAAAATATTGGTTTGGATTTTACCTCTTGCCAATATTTCCAGAGGATAACAGGAACATTTTCTTGGACTTATTTGAAGCAATTTTATCTTGATCATTTTTAAAAGGATTATGAGGCTTCGAAAATTCCTCAGTTCAAATTTCATTTGAATTTAAACATGATGCAACAACCAAGCTTGTCCAAGGCCAAGGTAAATCTATGGATGTGACACGTAGTCCTTTCTATAAGTAAGAGTGTCGAACCCAACGAGAAGTAGAAGGAAATGACAAGTGGTTTTCAGCAAGGTATTCTCTGCAAGCACTGAAATTATAAGTAATGAGTAGTTTGATAGCAAAATAATTTGTGACGAGCAAGTAACGATAATAGTAACAAAAGTGCAGCAAGGTAGACCAATACTTTTGAGGCAAAGAACAAGCCAAAATGGTCTACTATGATAAGCAAAGTGTTCTTGAGGGTACATGGGAATTTCATCTAGTCACTTTCATCGTGTTGGTTTGATTTGTGTTCGCTACTTTGATAATTTGATATGTGGGTGGACTGGTGCTTAGGTTTTGTTCTTACTTGAACAAACCTCCTAGTTATGATTAACCCCCTCGCAAGCATCCGTAACTACGAGAACAGTATTAAGAATAAATTCTAACCATAGCATTAAACTTTTCGATCCAAATCAGTCCCTTATGGAATAGCGCATAAAATAGGGTTTAAGCTTTTGTCACTCTCGCAACCCATCATCTAATAACTACTCCACAATGCATTCCCTTAGGCCCAAATATGGTGAAGTGTCATGTGGTCGACGTTCACATGACACCACTAAGGGAATCACAACATACATACCATCAAAATATCGAACACATATAAAATTCACATGATTACTTGCAACAAGATTTCTCCCGTGACCTCAAGAACAAAAGTAACTACTCACAAAAGATAATCATGCTCAAGATCAGAGGGGTATTAAATAGCATAATGGATCTAAACATATAATCTTCCACCAAATAAACCATATAGTAATCAACTACAAGATGTAATCAACACTACTAGTCACCCACAATTACCAATCTGTAGTTCTGGTACAAAGATTGAACACAAGAGATGAACTAGGGTTTGAGAGGAGATGGTGCTGTTGAATATGCTGATGGAGATTGCCCTCCCCAAGATGGGAGAGTTGTTGGTGATGATGATGACGATGATTTCCCCCTCTGGGAGGGAAGTTCCCCGGCGGAATCGCTCCCCGAAGGGCAAAAGTGCTCCTGCCCAAGTTCCACCTCAAGACGGCGGCGCTTCGTCCCGAAAGTCCTCTCCTTATTTTTCTAGGTCAAAATGACTTATATACCAGAAGAGGGGCACCGGAGGTGGGCCGAGGAGGGCACAACCCACCAGGGCGCGCCTGGGCCTCCTGGCGCGCCCAGGTGGGTTATGCTCACCTGGTGGCCCCCCTCTGGTACTTATTGGCTCCAATATTTCTTATATATTCCATAAAAATCCCCATAAAGTTTCAGCTCATTTGAAGTTGTGCAGAATAGGTAGCCTGACATAGCCTTTTCAGGTCCAGAATTCCAGCTGCCGGTATTCTCCCTCTTTGTGTATACCTTGCATATTATGAGAGAAAAGGCATTAGAAATACTCCAAAAAAGCATTATTATACATAAAAAATATAATAACAGTAGGTAAACATGATGCAAAATGGACGTATCAACTCCCCCAAGCTTAGACCTCGCTTGTCCTCAAGCGAAAAGCGAAATTGAAAAACATGCCCACATGCTTAGAGAGAGGCGTCGATAAAAACAAAATACGGACATAGAAGCATCATGTAAGTTATTATAACAGCAACAAACTTTAACATAAAAAATTTATCATAGACTTCTAATGAATAAGTAATAATTTATCACAACATCAAAGTATAAAGCATAAACTCTATTGAAAACCAACAAACTATGTTCTCAGTCAACTTTGCAACTAAAATTCATCATATTTTCAGGAAGGGTCATGTATCGGAGCCTTTAGGCAACTCCACATACTCAACCATCATATAGTATTCTATGATTGCTAACACTCACCGCATACACATGAGCAAAACATTTCAACCGGACACATAGAAAGATAGGGGCTTATAGTTTCGCCTCCCAACATATTCACCTCAAGGGTGATGTCAACAATAATAACTCATGCCACCCATATCCAACTGGATATATGTGCCTAGATCTTTCGTCACCACATGATGCTCGCCAAAAGAGAAAATAAAAAGAGTAGAGAGAAATACTTTGACTCTTGCATAAAAGTAAATGATAGCCCCTTCGCAGAGGGAACCAGAGGTTGCCATGCGCTTTTTTGTATGCTTAATCTCTTAGTGCAAAAGAATGTCACATTATATTGCCCCTTATGATAGCAACCTTTGTTACGCAGTCTGTCGCTTTTATTCTTTGCCATCACAAGTTCGTACAACGCTCAATTTTCTCTTACACTAAATGATCCAACACTTTTAGAAGAAATTTTTATTGCCTTATTGCACCGATGACAACTTACTTGAAGGATCTTACTCAATCCATAGGTAGGTATGGTCGACTCTCAAACAAGATGTGGGTTTAAGGGTTTTTGGATACATGATACGTCTCCAACGTATCTATAATTTATGAAGTATTCATGCTATTATATTATCCATCTTGGATGTTTAATGGGCTTTACTATGCACTTTTATATTATTTTTGGGACTAACCTATTAACCCAGAGCCCAGTGCCAGTTTCTGTTTTTTCCCTTGTTTCAGTGTTTCGCAGAAAAGGAATATCAAACGGAGTCCAAACGGAATGAAACCTTTGGAAAAGTTATTTTTGGAACGGAAGCAATCCAGGGGACTTGGAGTGCACGTCAGGGAATCAACAAGGAGGGCACGAGGCAGGGGCGCGCCCACCCCCCTGGGCGAGCCCTCCACCCTCGTGGGCCCCTCGTGGCTCCCCTGACGTATTTCTTCCTCCTATATATACCAATATACCCTAAAACCTTCGGGGAACAGGATAGATCGGGAGTTCCGCCGCCGCAAGCCTCTGTAGCCACCAAAAACCAATCGGGACCCTGTTCCGGCACCCTGCCGGAGGGGGGAACCCTCACCGGTGGCCCTCTTCATCATCCCGGCGCTCTCCATGACGAGGAGGGAGTAGTTCACCCTCGGGGCTGAGGGTATGTACCGGTAGCTATGTGTTTGATCTCTCTCTCTCTCTCTCTCTCTCTCTCTCTTGTGTTCTTGATTCGGCACGATCTTGATGTATCGCGAGCTTTGCTATCATAGTTGGATCTTATGATGTTTCTCCCCATCTACTCTCTTGTAATGGATTGAGTTTTCCCTTTGAAGTTATCTTATCGGATTGAGTCTTTAATGATTTGAGAACACTTGATGTATGTCTTGCGTGGGATAACCGTGGTGACAATGGGTTATTCTATTGATTCACTTGATGTATGTTTTGGTGATCAACTTGCGGGTTCCGCCCATGAACCTATGCATAGGGGTTGGCACACGTTTTCATCTTGACTCTCCGGTAGAAACTTTGGGGAACTCTTTGAGGTTCTATGTGTTGGTTGAATAGATGAATCTGAGATTGTGTGATGCATATCGTATAATCATACCCACGGATACTTGAGGTGACATTGGAGTATCTAGGTGACATTAGGGTTTTGGTTTATGTGTGTCTTAAGGTGTTATTTTACTACGAACTCTAGGGCTGTTTGTGACACTTATAGGAATAGCCCAATGGATTGATCGGAAAGAATAACTTTGAGGTGGTTTTGTACCCTACCATAATCTATTCGTTTGTTCTCTGCTATTAGTGACTTTGGAGTGACTCTTTGTTGCATGTTGAGGGATAGTTATGTGATCCAATTATGTTATTATTGTTGAGAGAACTTGCACTAGTGAAAGTATGAACCCTAGGCCTTGTTTCCTATCATTGCAATACCGTTTACGCTCACTTTTATCATTAGTTACCTTGCTGTTTTTATATTTTCAGATTACAATAACCTATATCTACCATCCATATTGCACTTGTATCACCATCTCTTCGCCAAACTAGTGCACCTATACAATTTACCATTGTATTGGGTGTGTTGGGGACACAAGAGACTCTTTGTTATTTGGTTGCAGGGGTTCTTGAGAGAGACCATCTTCATCCTATGCCTCCCACGGATTGATAAACCTTAGGTCATCCACTTGAGGGAAATTTGCTACTGTCCTACAAACCTCTGCACTTGGAGGCCCAACAACGTCTACAAGAAGAAGGTTGCGTAGTAGACATCAAGCAGTTTCTGGCGCCGTTGCCGGGGAGGTGAGTGCTTGAAGGTATATCTTTAGATCTTGCAATCAAATCTTTTAGTTTCTTGTTTTATCACTAGTTTAGTTTATAAAAGGAAACTACAAAAAAATGGAATTGAGTTTGTCTCATACGCTTCATCTTTTTAATATCTTTCGTGAGTATGATGGAAAGGAAAATTGTGCCAAAGTACTAGAAGAAGAATTACATAAATTGTTTGGCACTAAATCTTTGAATGATGAGCCTGATTGCAATGTTGTTAGTATGAACTCTTTGAATATCCATAGTACTAATGATGATTGCACTAGTTACGATGAAAATGTCTCCTATAAACATATCAATTTTTGTGGAGTGCATTGGGTTTGCAAGTACACACCAAATAGGGAAGATAGATATTGCAAGAGGCATAAGCATTTAGAAACTAAATTGTTGCAAGAAAGGCTAGATGTTTGTGCTGAAAATTTAAATTTTCTTGGCCATACTTGTGAACTTTGCAATGAACGGGGTCATTTAACTATCCGATGCAAATTGTTTCATGATCTAATCGTGTCCAAAAATTGTGAGGACTTGATTTCCCTTGCACATTATAATGAACTTAGTTTGCTTATGGGTTACGAACAAATGAAACGTATAACTAAGCATCTTCCAGAATTTGCCCGTTATAAACTTCTTGATTTTGATCTAGAAGAAATTTATATGTATTGTGCGGTGAATTGCATTGAAAATCCTTATATTGCCAATTACATAAAGAAAAGAAAACAAATAGAAGATGAAGATAATACTAACAAAAGGGAAGAGACTTCCCAATATTCTCCTATTATTTCTTATGATGAATCAGGTAACGAGGAGGAGCCCTCTATTCAACCAATCTCATTAATAAGGAGCTCCAAAAAGAGGATTGAACCCACACATGATGTGGTGAACAAGAAGAAAAGAAAAAGGAAGAGAGGTAAAAGGATATCTCCCCCCAATTAATGTTGCTCCTATCATTGTTGTGCCTCATGAAAATGAATAAAAAATAATTGTGGAAGATGATGCATTTGATGATGATCTCGTTATGCCTATTTATTGTTGTGATGATTATGATTGGGAAGATAATAATACTTCTTATGATCTTGAAAATCTTTTTGGCACTTGCTTGGAAGAATATGATAATTGCTATACTATTGGTGCTGTCCATACTATTAATGATGAGAGTGATTATGCTTATGATATGAAAAGGCTCAAGCTTGGGGATGCTATGTTTGAAGAAGATGATGTTTTTGAGAATATATTTGCTGCAATTAATGTTTGTCCCAAGCTTGGGGATGCTACGTTCAATGAAGATGATATTTTTAGCCTCCAAAGTTTTGATATGCAAATTTGTTATGATGATAGCATGCCTCCTACTTATGATGATTATATTGATGAAAGTGGGTTTGGAAGAGTGTCAACTTTAGGAAGTAATGATCCCACTATTTTGGAGGGTGGTGAATCTTCTAATATTTATGAAAGTGGATTTGGAGAGGTCATGACTTTATTTAGTGATGTATCCACTATTTCGGAAGAGGTTTCAATTGATTATGATGAGAACAAAGTTGCTACTTATGATGATTATTGTGATGAAACTTATGCTATAAAAAGTAGTGATGATTATATTTATAAAACGTTTCATGATTATGATTACCCTTTTTCTGAACATTACTCTTTTAATGTGGAAACAATTTATAGTATTCAAGTCTCTTATGATACTCCCACTATTCCGAATGAGAAGAATTTTGTTTATGTGGAGAGTAGTAAAATCTCTATGCAAGTAGATCATGAAAAGAATGCTTTAGGTGCTGGTTATATTGTTGAATTCATTCATGATGCTACTGAAAACTATTATGAGGGAGGAATGTATGCTTGTAGGAATTGCAATAATATCAAGTTTCCTCTCTATGTGCTTAAAGTTTTGAAGTTATGCTTGTTTTACCTTCCTATGCAAGTTGATTCTTGTTCCCATAAGTTGTTTGCTCACAAAATCCCTATGCATAGGAAGTGGGTTATACTTAAATGTGCTAGTCATATTCTTCATGATGCTCTCTTTATGTTTCAATTCTTATCCTTTATGTGAGCATCATTGAAATCATCATGCCTAGCTAGGGGCGTTAAATGGTAGTGCTTGTTGGGAGGCAACCCAATTTTATTTTAGTTTCTTGGTTTTTGGTTCTGTTTAGGAATAAATAATCCTTATATCTTATGTTTAGATGTGGTTTTATGTTTTAATTAGTGTTTGTGCCAAGTAGAACCTTTGGGAAGACTTGGGTGAAGTCTTTATGATCATGCTGTAAAAAACAGAAATTTTAGCACTCACGAGATTAGCTATTTTTTTACTGGAGAGTGATATTTAGTTGATTCTTTTTGCAGATGATTACAAGACAAATTCCTCAGGTCCAACAATTTATTTTAGAATTTTTGTAGTTCCAGAAGTTTGCGTTAGTTACAGATTACTACAGACTGTTCTGTTTTTGACAGATTCTGTTTTTCGTGTGTTGTTTGCTTATTTTGATGAATCTATGGCTAGTAAAATAGTTTATAAATCATAGAGAAGTTGGAATACAGTAGGTTTAACACCAATATAAATAAATAATGAGTTCATTACAGTAACTTGAAATGGTGTTTTGTTTTCTTTTGCTAACGGAGCTTATGAGTTTCTGTTGAGTTTTGTGTTGTGAAGTTTTCATGTTTTGGGTAAAGATTCGATGGAATGTAGAATAAGGAGTGGCAAGAGCCTAAGCTTGGGGATGCCCAAGGCACCCAAGGTAATATTCAAGGACAACCAAGAGCCTAAGCTTGGGGATGCCCCGGATGGCATCCCCTCTTTCGTCTTCGTTCATCGGTAACTTTACTTGGAGCTATATTTTTATTCACCACATGATATGTGTTTTGCTTGGAGCATCATTTTATTTTCTTTAGACTTGCTTGATGTTTGAATAAAATACCAAGATCTGAAATTCTTAAATGAGAGAGAGTCCTCACATAGCTACATAATTATTTAACTACTCATTGATCTTCACTTATATCTTTTTGGAGTAGTTTGTCATTTACTCGTGTGCTCCACTTATATCTTATGAGTAAATGGTTGAATGATTTGAATATCATAAATCTGAAATTATATTTGTTTCATATGCTTATCCCATGGGGAGTAATGATTTTACATATAAGACGTAGAGGTGTTAAATTTATTGAAAGTTAGCAAACATTGTATTGGTCACTTGAACAATTCATGAAAGAATATTGAAGGAAGAGAGATTTCACATATAATACTATCTTGGACATCTTCTATGATTGTGAGCCCCATTAATTATTTTCAAACCTGAGCAAACTAGTTGAAGTTGGACAAGGAAGACAACATAATGAGTTATGCTTGGGTATATTTGTATAGAAGTTATATTGTTATGGATCCTCTAACATGTGGTGCTTGCTATTTAGAATCCTTTGCTAGCCAAAATATCTGTACTAAGCAGGAATACTACTTGTGCATCCAAATTCCTTGAACCAAGTTTCTTCCATGAGTGTCCACCATATCTACCTATATGTGGTATTTACCTGCCGTTCCAAGTAAATTTGCATGTGCCAAACTCTAAACCTTCAAATAATAATCTGTTTTGTATGCCCGAATCGCTCATGTAGCGACTAGGGGTTAGCAGTATCTTCCATGCTAGGTGGGTTATTCTCACGATGAGTGGACTCCGCTCATCATTTACGAGAAAATGGCTGGTAACTGGGATGCCCAGTCCCATGTTCAAAAGATCGAAATCAAATAAAAAATAATTGCAAACAAAACTCCCCCAGGTTTGATGTTAGTTGGAGGCACCCGTTGTTTCGGGCAAGCCATGGATTGATGATTGTTGGTGGAGGGGGAGTAAAAATCTTTACCTTTCTGTTTGGGAACCGCCTATAATGTATGTAGTATGGAAGATATTGGGAACTCTTGGTCGTTATGTTGACAATGAAAGCATACCTCTCAAAATTATTTTCATCTCTGTTTTTGCTTCGAGCTCTGGCACCTCTGCAAATCCCTGCTTCCCTCTGCGAAGGGCCTATCTTTTACTTTTATGCAAGAGTCAGTAGTATTCCTTCTCATTCCAACCTACTCTTTAGTTGGCAAGCATCATGTGATGGAAAGATCTGAGCATATATGGCCATTCAAATATATTTGATCATGAATTATTATTGTTGACAATTATCTATATGATAAATAAGTTGGGAGGCGAAACATTAAGCCCCTATCTTTCTCTGTGTTCGATGGATGCTATTTGTTCTAAAAATATGCTTTGAGTGGTAGCAATCATGGAAGACTATATGATAGTTGAGTATGTGGGATTTGCTAAATCAAAGCTCTGACATAGACTCTTCCTGAAAATAAGATGAATTGTAATTGTTTGATGACTAATAACACGGTTTGTTAGTTTTCAAGAAAGTTTATGATCTATACTTTAACATGTGAATAGCTTGTTACTTGATCATGAAAAGTTCTATGAGTTGAGCTACTGTTATGACATATAATGATGCTAGAAAAGGTGATTGAAATTATCATTGATCAAACTTATGCACCTGCTAGCATTCACACTTCATAAATTCTTTCTTTTATCATTTACCTACTCGAGGACGAGCAGGAATTAAGCTTGGGGATGCTGATATGTCTCCAACGTATCTATAATTTATGAAGTATTCATGCTATTATATTATCCATCTTGGATGTTTATGGGCTTTACTATGCACTTTTATATTATTTTTGGGACTAACCTATTAACCCAGAGCCCAGTGCCAGTTTCTGTTTTTCCCTTGTTTCAGTGTTTCGCAGAAAAGGAATATCAAACGGAGTCCAAACGGAATGAAACCTTCGGAAAAGTTATTTTTGGAACGGAAGCAATCCAGGGGACTTGGAGTGCACGTCAGGGAATCAACGAGGAGGGCACGAGGCAGGGCGGCGCGCCCACCCCCTGGGCGCGCCCTCCACCCTCGTGGGCCCCTCGTGGCTCCCCTGACGTATTTCTTCCTCCTATATATACCAATATACCCTAAAACCTTCGGGGAACAGAATAGATCGGGAGTTCCGCCGCCGCAAGCCTCTGTAGCCACCAAAAACCAATCGGGACCCTGTTCCGGCACCCTGCCGGAGGGGGGAACCCTCACCGGTGGCCATCTTCATCATCCCGGCGCTCTCCATGACGAGGAGGGAGTAGTTCACCCTTGGGGCTGAGGGTATGTACCAGTAGCTATGTGTTTGATCTCTCTCTCTCTCGTGTTCTTGATTGGCACGATCTTGATGTATCGCGAGCTTTGCTATTATAGTTGGATCTTATGATGTTTCTCCCCCTCTACTCTCTTGTAATGGATTGAGTTTTCCCTTTGAAGTTATCTTATCGGATTGAGTCTTTAATGATTTGAGAACACTTGATGTATGTCTTGCGTGGGATAACCGTGGTGACAATGGGTTATTCTATTGATTCACTTGATGTATGTTTTGGTGATCAACTTGCGGGTTCCGCCCATGAACCTATGCATAGGGGTTGGCACACGTTTTCGTCTTGACTCTCCGGTAGAAACTTTGGGGCACTCTTTGAGGTTCTATGTGTTGGTTGAATAGATGAATCTGAGATTGTGTGATGCATATCGTATAATCATACCCACGGATACTTGAGGTGACATTGGAGTATCTAGGTGACATTAGGGTTTTGGTTGATGTGTGTCTTAAGGTGTTATTTTACTACGAACTCTAGGGTTGTTTGTGACACTTATAGGAATAGCCCAATGGATTGATCGGAAAGAATAACTTTGAGGTGGTTTTGTACCCTACCATAATCTCTTCGTTTGTTCTCCGCTATTAGTGACTTTGGAGTGACTCTTTGTTGCATGTTGAGGGATAGTTATGTGATCCAATTATGTTATTATTGTTGAGAGAACTTGCACTAGTGAAAGTATGAACCCTAGGCCTTGTTTCCTATCATTTCAATACCGTTTACGCTCACTTTTATCATTAGTTACCTTGTTGTTTTTATATTTTCATATTACAAAAACCTATATCTACCATCCATATTGCACTTGTATCACCATCTCTTCGCCGAACTAGTGCACCTATACAATTTACCATTGTATTGGGTGTGTTGGGGACATAAGAGACTCTTTGTTATTTGGTTGCAGGGTTGCTTGAGAGAGACCATCTTCATTCTACGCCTCCCACGGATTGATAAACCTTAGGTCATCCACTTGAGGGAAATTTGCTACTGTCCTACAAACCTCTGCACTTGGAGGCCCAACAACGTCTACAAGAAGAAGGTTGCGTAGTAGACATCAATGCACAAGTAGTATCTCTACTTTGTGCGAAATTTTTTTGACTAGCAAAGATAGGGGGCAAGCACCACATGTTAAAGGATCTATGACAATATAACTTCTATGTGAATATGAACAAACATGAATCATTACGTTGTCTTCCTTGTCCAACGTCAACAATTTTGGCATATAATAATTTGATGGGGGCTCACATTCACAAAAGATGTCCAAGACAGTGTATTTGCATGTGAATCTTCTCTTCCTTTATTAATCCTTTCATGAATTGCATCATTGATCAATGCTATGTTTGTAAATCTCCAATAAAATTTTCTACTTATACTCTTCCTTATGTGATGTCATTACTTACCATAAGATTAGCATATGATCTTTTTCATTTATTTCCTTTCTTTTTATTGAACAAGAAAGTAAAGAAAACAAAACTCAAACTAAACTTTATTATATATCTCCCACACGATTACAAGGATAGATAACTAAGCAAACTCTCAAAAAGAAAGGATCGAACTAAATTTTTATTCATCTAAAGCAAAAGATAACTATGGATCGAACTAAGATAAGTAAAGGAAAAAGATAGTGGAGATGATATGATACCGGGGCACCTTCCCCAAGCTTGGCACAAGCCAAGGGGAGTGCCCATACCCGATACTCAAGTTTCTTTTGGTGATGAAGAAGGAGTTGGTGATGATGATGTGATAGAAATCTTGTCCTCGGGTTTCCATGGCAGAGGCTCATCATCATAAGAGGAGGAGTGAGTCTCGCGGGTCCTGCAACTGGCAGCCAAACTCATACCTTTAAACCTCGGCTCATATTCAAAGACTTGGTTTTGTAGATCGTAGATCTAGCTTTGGAGGAAGTTGATTTGCTCGTTGAAGTTGAAGACGATGTCCTTCATGGACTTCCCATCCACCATGAGATCACGTGTGTAGTCCGCGATCATGAGGTGATTGGCATTGAGTCCATGTTCCACTATCCCCTTGCACCGGAAGACCTCCTGCTCCATAGCTTCAAGCCTGGCCTCCATGGTTCCCGTTCCTTTGGGACCTTGCACATCGCGGATGTGAAGCACCCCCTCATGCATCTGGATAGCCTAAGGGTGCTGCATCACCTCCCGAAAATATGGGTTGATGACGTTCTCGAAGAACTTGTGCTTGGAGGAGCTTAAAGCGGCCATGGTAGATGGGATCTGTCAGAAAACAACAAGGAAAAGAAAACAGGAGATTTCTTTGCGATACAGTGGTCAATAGGTTCGGGGGGTATATAAAGATTTTTTTATCTTGGGAAATAAGCAAATGAAAGAAAAACGGAGTCCGGAAGGTACCCGAGGTGGGCACAACCCACCTGGGCACGCCTGGCAAGCCAGGCGCCTCCTGGTGTCTTGTGCCCACCGGGGTCACCTTCCTGGTAGTTTCTTATTTTCCTAATTTTTAAATATTCCAAAACTGACAAAAAACATTTTTGTGGATTTTTTGGAGTCCGTTTACTTACTGTATCACGTACCTCCTCTTTTTTCCGATTCTGGAGTGTTCTGGAAGGTTTCCTTTATGTGTTCTTCCGGTGTCATAGTTTGGATAATATTGCTTTCAACATTAATGGGCATACGTGCGATATAATGTTTTATTATTTGCCCATTGACGGCCTTCGGGTTAGTACCTTCGGCATTATTTATTTTGATGGCTCCTGATCGATAAACCTCCTCCATAACATAGGGTCCTTCCCATTTGGAGAGGAGTTTTCCTACATAGAATCTGAAACGAGATTTGTACAAAAGAACATATTCTCCAACTTTGAACTCACACTTTTGGATTCTTTTACCATGCCATCTTTTAAATTTTTCTTTAAATAACTTGGCATTTTCATAAGCTTGGGTTCTCCATTCATCTAGTGAGATAATATCAAAGAACCTCTTTTCACCGTCAAATTTGAAATCATAGTTGAGTTCTTTAATTGCCCAATATGCTTTAATTATGTTCTAACTCAAGAGGCAAATGACAAGATTTTCCGTAAACCATTTTATAAGGAGACATACCCATAGGATTGTTATATGCTGTTCTATAAGCCCAAAGTGCATCATCTAATTTCTTAGACCAATTCTTCCGGGACCTATTGATAATCTTTTTAAAAATCAATTTTATTTCTCTATTGCTAAGTTCAACTTGACCACTAGACTGAGGATGATAAGGTGATGCAATTCTATGGTTAACATCATACTTAGCAATCATTTTACGGAAAGCACCATGAATAAAATGTGAACCATCATCAGTCATTAAATATCTAGGGACTCCAAACCTTGGGAAAATAACTTCTTTAAGCATTTTAATAGAGGTGTTGTGATCAGCACTACTAGTTGGAATAGCTTCTACACACTTAGTAACATAATCAACAGCAACCAAAATATGTGTATACCCATTAGAGGAAGGAAAAGGTCCCATATAATCAAAACCCCAAACATCAAATGGTTCAACAGCAAGAGAATAATTCATAGGCATTTCCTGACACTTACCAATATTACCAATTCTTTGACATTCATCACAAGATAAAACAAACTTACGGGCATCCTTAAAGAGAGTAGACCAATAAAATCCAGATTGCAATACCTTGTGAGCAGTTTTGTCTCCTGCATGATGCCCTCCATAAGCTTCGGAGTGACATTTCCGTAGGATTTGTCCCTGTTCATGCTCAGGCACACAACGTCTAATAATACCATCTACTCCTTCTTTATAGATATGTGGATCATCCCAAAAGTAATGTCTTCAATCATATAAGAATTTTTTCTTTTGTTGGTATGTGAAGCTAGGTGGTATATATTTAGCAACAATGTAATTAGCATAGTGGCCGTACCAAGAAGTATTATGAGAAACATTTATTGCAGCTAATTGTTCATCAGGAAAACTATCATTAATAGGTTGTGGGTCATCAAGAATATTTTCTAACCTAGACAAGTTATCAGCCACGGGGTTCTCAGCTCCTTTTCTACCAGTGATATGTAAGTCAAATTCTTGTAACAAAAGAACCCACCTAATGAGTCTAGGTTTAGCATCTTTCTTTTCCATAAGATATTTAATAGCAGCATGGTCGGTGTGAACAGTTACCTTAGAATCAACAATGTAAGATCTGAATTTATCACAAGCAAACACCACTCCTAAGAATTGTTTTTCAGTAGTAGCATAATTTCGCTGAGCACTGTCTAGAGTTTTACTATCATATTGAATAACATTTAATTTCTTATCAACTCTTTGTCCTAGAACAGCACCAACGGCATAATCACTAGCATCACACATAATTTCAAAAGGCAAGTTCCAATAAGGTGGTTGAACAATAGGTGCAGAAATCAAGACATTCTTAAGTGTTTTAAAGGCTTCTACACAATCATCATAAAAAACAAATGGAACATCCTTTTGTAAAAGATTTGTAAGAAGCCTAGAAATTTTAGAGAAGTCTTTAATAAACCTCCTATAGAAACCAGCATGACCGAGGAAACTACGAATACCTTTGATGTCTTTAGGACATGGCATTTTCTCAATTGCATCAACTTTAGCTTTATCCACCTCAATACCTCGTTCAGAAATTTTATGTCCCAAGACAATACCTTCATTAACCATAAAGTGGCACTTCTCCCAATTCAAGACAAGGTTAGTTTTCTCACATCTCTGCAAAACTCAATCAAGTTTGCTTAAGCAATCATCAAAAGAAGTTTCGTAAACGGAAAATCATCCATGAAAAGCTCAACAATCTTTTCACAAAAAATCAGAGAAAACAGCAGGCATACATCTTTGAAAGGTAGCAGGTGCATTACATAAACCAAAAGTCATACGTCTATAAGCATAAGTTCCAAAAGGACAAGTGAAGGTGGTTTTCTCTTGATCAGGTTGTGAGACAGGTATTTGAGAAAAACCAGAATATCCATCAAGGAAACAAAAATGTGTGTGCTTTGACAATCTTTCTAACATTTGATCAATAAAAGACAGAGGGTAATGATCTTTCCCAGTAGCTTTATTTAATTTTCTAAAATCAATTACCATTCTATAGCCAGTGACAATTCTTTGTGGAATAAGTTCATTCTTATCATTAGGAACAACACTAATACCTCCCTTCTTAGGGACACAATTAAAGGACTTACCCATCTACTATCAGCTATAGGATAGATTATACCTACTTCCAGAAGCTTCAATATTTCAGTTCTTGCCACTTCTTTCATTTTAGGATTTAAATGTCATTGGTGATCAACAACGAGTTTAGCATCAGGTTCCATATTAATTTTGTGCTGACAAAGAGTGGGACTAATGCCCTTTAAATCATCAAGTGTATACCAAATAGCAGCTCGGTGCTTCTTCAGAACCTTTAATAATCTTTCTTCTTCATGTTCTGAAAGGTTAGCACTAATAATAACAGGATATATCTTTTTTTCATCAAGATAAGCATATTTCAAAGTGTCTGGTAATTGTTTTAATTCAAACACAGGATCGCCTTTAGGTGGAGGAGGACCTCCCAGAGTTTCAATAGGAAAATTGTGTTTAAGCAGAGGACGTTGTTCAAGGAAAATCTTATCTATTTCATTTCTTTCATGCATATGCATATCATTCTCGTGGTCCAGCAAATATTGTTCTAGTGGATCAGTAGGAGGTACAGAAATAGAAGCAAGACCAATTATTTCATCCTTACTAGGCAATTTTTCCTTATGATGCTCTCTACTAAACATAGAAAAATTAAATTCATGAGACTCATCACCAAAACTAACATCGACAATTTGTTTCTCACAATCTATTTTAGCATTAACGATGTTCAAGAAAGGTCTACCAAAGATAATGGGACAAAAGTCATCTTGTGGGGAACCAAGAACAAGAAAATCAGTAGGATATTTTATTTTCCCACACAAGACTTCAACATCTTGATGTCGGCTAGAACTACGTCGGTATTTCCCCAAAGAGGAAGGGATGGTGCAACACGAGACGGTAGGTATTTCCCTCAGTGAAGAAACCAAGGTTATCGAACTAGTAGGAGAACCAAGCAACACAATGTAAACAGCCCCTGCACACAGATAACAAATCCTCGCAACCCGACGTGTAAAATGGGTTGTCAATCCCTTTCGGGTAGCGGCGCCCCAAGATGGGCAAACAGACGTGAGGAAATTGTAGTAGATTGATAGATCGAACGCCAAATAAAGTAAATAAGAATAAAATGCAGCGAGGTATTTTTATATTTTTAGTTTAATAGATCTGAAAATAAATGCAACGGACAAGTAGATCGCAAAGGCAAATATATGAGAAAGAGACTCGGCGGCCGTAGGTTTCACTAGTGGCTTCTCTCGATAAAAATAGCAAACGGTGGGTAAACAAATTACTATTGGGAAATTGATAGGACTTCAAATAATCATGATGATATCCAGGCAATGATCATTATATAGGCATCACGTCCAAGATTAGTAGACCGACTCCTACTTGCATCTACTTCTATTACTCCACACATCGACCGCTATCCAACATGCATCTAGTGTATTAAGTTCATGGAAAACGGAGTAATGCAATAAGAACGATGACATGATGTAGACAAGATCTATCTATGTAGAGATAGAACCCATCGTTTTATCCTTAGTAGCAACGATACATACGTGTCGGTTCCCCTTCTATCACTGGGATCAAGCACCGTAAGATCGAACCTAATACAAAGCACCTCTTCCCATTGCAAGATAAATAGATCAAGTTGGCCAAACAAAACCCAAATATCGGATAAGAAATACGAGGCTATAAGCAATCATGCATAAAAGAGATCAAAGAAACTCAAATACTTTCATGGATATAAAAAGATATAACTGATCATAAACTCAAAGTTCATCAGATCCCAACAAACACACCGCAAAAGAGTTACATCATATGGATCTTCAAGAGACCATTGTATTGAGAATTCAGCGAGAGAGAGGAAGCCATCTAGCTACTAACTACGGACCCGAAGGTCTACAAAGAACTACTCACGCATCATCTGAGAGGCACCAATGGAGGTGGTGAACCCCATCCGAGATGGTGTCTGGATTGGATCTGGTGGTTCTGGACTCTGCGGCGGCTGGATCAATATTTCGTCGACTCCTCTAAGGTTTCTGGAATATTGGGGTATTTATAGAGCAAAGAGGCGGTCCGGGGGGACCCGAGGTGGGCACAACCCACCAGGGTGCGCCTGGGCCTCCTGGCGCGCCCTGGTGGGTTGTGCTCTCCTCGGAGCACCCCGCAGGCGGAGCCAGGGCCCATTATGTGTCTTCTAGTCCAAAAAACTCTCCGTAAAGTTTCGTTGCATTTGGACTCCATCTAGTATTGATTTCCTGCGATGTAAAAAACATGCAGAAAACAACAACTGGCACTTGGCACTATATCAATAGGTTAGTACCAAAAAAATGATATAAAATGACTATACAATGATTATAAAACATCCAAGAGTGATAATAAAACAGCATGGAACAATCAAAAATTATAGATACGTTGGAGACGTATCAGCATCCCCAAGCTTAACTCCTACTCGTCCTCGAGTAGGTAAGTGATAAAAAACAGAACTTTTGATGTGGAATGCTGCCTAACATGCCATATCATATTCTTTTCTTTATAGCATGGACATTTGGACTATTATGTGATTCAAAGCAATCTAGTTTTGACATGATAATTTAGATACTCAAGCATATCAACAAGCAACCATGTCTTTCAAAATATCAACGCTAAAATAAGTTATCCCTAGCCCATCATGCTCAACCATTGATCCATTCATGAAACACACTCACATATTAGCTACACCCACTACTCAAGTACGATCATATTACCTCCTAGTTGGTGCTTTTATAAGAGAAGATGGAGACTCAAATTCAAAATAAAAATTGCATAAAGTAAAAGAAAGGCCCTCCGCAGAGGGAAGTAGGGATTTGTAGAGGTGCCAGAGCTCAAAGAAAAAACTTAGAGATAAAAACATTTTGGGAGGTGTATCCATCCCACCAACGAAAACGACTTAGAGTTCCCAACACTTCCCATGCTAGATATAACATAGGGGTTCCCAAACAGAAAATAAAGTTTATTCCTTTTTCCACCATACTTTCACTTTCCATGGCTAGCCGTATCCACGGTTGCCCTCCATACCAACACTTTCCAAGGAATTTATTATTTGACAACATAAAGTAAATTCATTTTTTCATTTCGGGACTGGGCATCCCTAAAACCTTTGCCTTACTCTCGTGAAATGACAAGTGAATAAACACTCATCGTGAGAATAACACATCCAGCATGGAAAATATTAGCTACCCCTCACCGCTCCGCGAGCGAAATGAACACACAAAAGAGAAGTTTATTTTGAAAATTAGAGATGGCACATGAAAATTTGCTTAGAACAGCAAAAGAATACCGCATGTAGGTAGATATAGTGGACTCATGTGGCAAAACTGGTTTAAAGGATTTTGGATGCACAAGTAGAGATCATACTTAGTGCAAAATGAAGGCTAGCAAAAGATTGAGAAGCGACCAACCAAGAAACGAATAATCTCATAAGCAAGCATTAAGCATAATTAACACCGAATAATGCACCACAAGTAGGATATAATTTCGTTGCATGACTATTGACTTTGGTGGTTGCATAGGGAATCACAAACCTTAACACCAATATTCTTACTAAAGCATAATTACTCACCAACATAACTCACATATCAAATCATCATATCTCAAAACTATTACTAAGAATCAAGTTTATTTTGTCCAATGATCTTCATGAAAGTTTTCATTATATCCTTCTTGGATATCTATCACTTTGGGACTAATTTTCATGTGTTGCTTTTCATAAGCTCAAACAAATATAAGTGAAGATCAGGAGCAAATCTTTTTCTTTCTCTCAAAATACTTTAAGTGAAGCAAGAGAGAATTTATTGAAAATTTTACTAACTCTCAAATAAATCTAAGTGAAGCAAGAGAGCATTTCTTCAAAAATACTAAAGCACTCCGTGCTCAAAAAGATATAAGCGAAGCACTAGAGAAAGTCCATAGCTCATAAAAATTTAAGTGAAGCATAGAGAGCCATTCTAACAAGTCATGACATAAATTTGGCTCTCTCAAATAGGTGTGTCCAGGAAGGGATCAAGACTTAGAACACAAAATAAATCAAGCAAAGACTCATATCATACAAGACGCTCCAAGCAAAACACATAGTATGTGACAAATAGAAATATAGCTTCGAGTAAAATACCGATGGTCGTTAGAAGAAAGAGGGGATGCCACTCGGGGGCATCCCCAAGCTTAGTCGGTTGCTCATTTTTGATAATAGCTTGGGATGCCGGGGCATCCCAAGCTTAGGCTCTTCTATCCTTCCTTCATCCATCGTAAGATACCCAAAACTTGAAAACTTCAATCACACAAAACTCAACAAAACCTTTCTGAGATCCATTAGTATGAGAAAGCAAACCACTACTATAAGTACTGTATCAAACTAATTCATATTTTGTTTTTGAAGGAAATATGCCCTAGAGGCAATAATAAAGGTGTTATTTATATTTCCTTATATCATGATAAATGTTTATTATTCATGCTAGAATTATATTAACCGGAAACTTAGTACATGTGTGAATACATAGACAAACAGAGTGTCCCAAGTATGCCTCTACTTAACTAGCTCGTTAATCAAAGATGGTTATGTTTCCTAGCCATAGACATGTGTTGTCATTTTATGAACGGGATCACATCATTAGAGAATGATGTGATGGATAAGACCCATCTGTTAGCTTAGCACCATGATCGTTTAGTTTGTTGCTATTGCTTTCTTCATGACTTATACATGTTCCTATGACTATGAGATTATGCAACTCCCGAATACCGGAGGAACACTTAGTGTGCTATCAAATGTCACAACATAACTGGGTGATTATAAAGATGCTCTACAAATGTCTCCGATGGTGTTTGTTGAGTTGGCATAGATCAAGATTAGGATTTGTCACTCCGTGTATCGGAGAGGTATCTCTGGGCCCTCTCGGTAATGATCATCACTATAAGCCTTGCAAGCAATGTGACTAATGAGTTAGTTGCGGGATGATGCATTACGGAACGGTAAAGAGACTTGCCGGTAACGAGATTGAAGTAGGTATGTGGATACCGACGATCGAATCTTGGGCAAGTAACATACCGATGACAAAGGGAACAACGTATGTTGTTATGCGGTTTGACCGATAAAGATCTTCGTAGAATATGTGGGAGCCAATATGAGCATCTAGGTTTCGCTATTGGTTATTGACCGGAGATGTGTCTCGGTCATGTCTATATAGTTCTCGAACCCGTAGGGTCCGCACGCTTAACGTTCGATGACAATTTATATTATGAGTTATGTGATTTGATGACCGAAGTTTGTTCGGAGTCCCGGATGAGATCACGGACATGACGAGGAGTCTTGAAATGGTCGAGACATGGATTCATATATTGGACGATGTTATTCAGACACCGGATGAGTTCCGGGGGTTACCGGATAAATATCGGAGTGCCGGAGGGTTATCGGAGCCCCCCGGGGAACTAATGGGCCCCTATGGGCCTTAGTGGGAAGAGAGGAAGGGCCAGGAGGGGCTGCCCCCCCTTGGGTCCGAATTGGACTAGGGGAAGGGGGTGGCGCCCCCCTTTTCTTCCCTTCCCCCTCTTCCTTCCTTCCCCCTCTTTCCCTTGTGGTGGAATCCTACTAGGACTAGTAGTCCTAGTAGGACTCCCCTCCTTGGGCGCGCCCCCTAGGGTCGGCCGGCCTCCCCCTCCCTCCTTTATATACGTGGGGAGGGGGCACCATAGACACACAAGTTGATCTTTTAGCCGTGTGCGGTGCCCCCCTTCACAGTTACACACCTCGGTCATATCGTCGTAGTGCTTAGGCGAAGCCCTGCACCGGTAACTTCATCATCACCATCGCCACGCCGTCGTGCTGACGGAACACTCCCTCGGCCTCAACTGGATCAAGAGTACGAGGGACGTCATCGAACTGAACGTGTGCTGAACACGGAGGTGCCGTACGTTCGGTGCTAGGATCGGTCGGATCGTGAAGAAGTACGACCACATCAACCGCGTTGATAAAACGCTTCCGCTTTCGGTCTACGAGGGTACATGGACACACTCTCCCCGCTCATTGCTATGCATCACCTAGATAGATCTTGCGTGATCGTAGGATTTTTTTTGAAATTACTGCGTTCCCCAACAGTGGCATCCGAGCCAGGTCTATGCGTAGATATTATATGCACGAGTAGAATACAAAGAGTTGTGGTCGATAATAGTCATACTGCTTACCAGCATGCCATACTTTGATTCAGCGGTATTGTTGGATGAAGAGGGCCAGACAGACATTACATGACCGTGTTCATGAGACTGGTTCTACTGCCGTGCTTTGCACACAGGTGACTAGTGGGTGTCTGTTTCTCCAACTTTAGTTGAATCGAGTTTGACTACGCCTGGTCCTTGTTGAAGGTTAAAACATCACACTTGACGAAAAATTGTTGTGGTTTTGATGCGTAGGTAAGAACGGTTCTTGCTAAGCCCGTAGCAGCCACGCAAAACATGCAACAACAAAGTAGAGGACATCTAACTTGTTTTTGCAGGGCTTTCTGTGATGTGATATGGTCAAGATGTGATGATATATAAATTGTTGTATGAAATGATCATGTTTTGTAAAAGTTATCGACAATTGGCAGGAGCCTTATGGTTGTCGTTTTATTGTATGAAATGCAATCGCCATGTAATTGCTTTACTTTATCACTAAGCACTGGTGCGCGTCGGTCCTAAAGAAATGGGTTTTTACCCCTTTCCACGATGGCCTTCGGAACCGTCGCCAAGTGAGTGTGTGCGATAGGGGGTCCTTCCCACACGACCCAGAAACCGTCGGGGATATGGAACAGTGATCCAGATGCCTTCCGAAATGTAATTGTGTGCGATGCAGCACACACTAAATTATTTCGCACGTGTGGTATCGGTGATTAAGCGTTTCTAATGACGCAGTGAAACCATACGGTCTATCGTAACGAACCATTTGGGAAACAGTATGTAAGGCACACGGGCCAACATATGAACTGTGTGTGATTTGTGCCCTATCGCACACGAGTTTTCTGCGTAACCCGTCTGCCATGCTAGACTCCATCGCACACATTTTCCAACAATTACCGTCTGCAATAATGTTCTATCACAAACGGTTCAGGAGCCCCTTCGCACACATACAAGTGTTGCTGACCGTTTGTGATTTGTTAGGTATCACCGACGGTTGCCGCAAGAGTGACGTGTGCTTTTCGTTTGGGATCTCACACGTTTCCTGAAAAAATACGAGTAGGATTGTATTTTGCATTGGGCATGGTTTACTCCCAGTTCTCGCGTGCGATAACGCGATATCACAAACAGTTCCAGAGAACCTACGCACACGTAGTAGCGCTGCGAATCATTTGCGATCTGCTGTGTATCACTGACGGTTCCAATACGATTGACGTATGCTTTTCGATGTGGATCGCACACACTCATTTAGTTGAACCGTGTGCGGAGCAATTGCCAGGTTAAAACAAAAATATCCCATTTTGAATCCGCACGCAAAAATAAAATTTGCCACAATATTCAATTGAACAAATAGTGTCCACAGGAAGAACATTCATCAGATTTCACAACAATTGCAATTGAACATATGGTAGCTAAATTCCAATGATTTGTCCACACATATATGCATTACATAATTAATCATTGTGTACGAAATACGAAGACCTCATCAGATGGAAAATAATGGATCCATGCGTTATATGTTTAGCGGCTAACTCTTACTCAATGTTTCAGGAGAAACCATGCTGAAATCTTCATCATCACCAGTGGGATTGATGTAGTGATCCAGGAAGAAGTCGCTGATAATTCTCCGAACCATCAACAATTCACCAGCCGGGAGCGGTTCAGGGGTCCTCGGTTTTAAGATGAGCTGCAGTATTTTTAAGATCAGAATGTGCCATATGAGTGGAGTAGAAGATATTAATTAAGATAGACTTACTGGTACTAATTCGCGAGGATCGTCACAACTATCAGCAGATTTGAAGATGGAGATCATGTGTCTGCAAACATAGTATCCACAAAGGTTGGTCCCTGCTTCTTCCCGAGGACACTGAAATTTTTTGTACAAATTTAGTCATGTATTTGTCGTGTTAGGAACAACCTAACCGGTGTTAGATGTATTATTTTTTCTTTGGACAAAATGGAAAGAGGTTTATTTAGAAGCTTGAACATTTGACTAGCGTAAGGAAAGGTATTTGCACACTGTTGGATAAATTTTCCGAAAATAATGGATTTCGGTGTGTTACCGGAGAAACGATCTCATGCTGCAGAGGTAGTTTCCTCTTGAACAGCTTCCCTGTTTTAGTTTCCCACGATGCGAGCACACTGCAAATGATAATGAATTTTGACAACATCAATTATTGAACCAGATATGAATGCAAATTAATTTCAACATCATAGAATTCAATACCTATCCAAGAATTGCTGAAGATGCGTCAGATCCTGAGTGTTTGTTGACTCTCTGAGAGAATCGATGTAGTAAACTATGTTCTTGTTTGGAACAATGAATACCAATATCCAGTGATTGCTACATATTAAGAAAGCCATGAACTTACTAATGATGTCAAAATCTGAAAGACAATCAGTGTATGCATGGTTGTTTACTTGACTTACTCTTCATGATATGGCCAGAGAAATGATTCTGCATGGGACGTGTTTTTGAATATATGGACGACCATGTTAACGGCCCAGTCCTGTCGGTCCTTTTCATGTAATGTTGTGCCCTTTGCTAATGCAGGATCTATGAAATACACACTCTCAGTTTGTCTTCTCTGCGCGTTCAATCCACTGAGAGGAATAAAATGTAGTTAGCTGTTTATCATTTACAGCCTTGTATGGAGAAGTTGATCAGAGTTTGTTAAGTACTTACAAAATCACGCATCTAACAAGAGTGGCATCGAGCACGTTGAAGTTGAAGAAGAGATGTAAGTCCTCGAAACTCACAATGATGGAACCAGCATCGTGTCGGAAATGATCTCTGTTGTAGTGGACTAGCAAATGGTGATGACCTTCTAACATTTGATCCATGCATTATTCATGTAACTCGCGGCAACTGGAGCTGCACTCATCAAAGTATTCGCCAACAAGAAATGGCTGACCATGGACGTAATTGCGTGCTTCAAGTACGTCTGCTTTTCTTTTAGCAAGCAACAATTCTACTTGTTCATCATCCATGGCATCAGAAATAATATTACTCCCCGATTCGAACAAGCTGCTGTTAATTTGGTTCTGAGCGATGAGTGCTTTAAGTAAGAGGCAATCGTTCTCTTTCCTCTTCACTTTCCCACTGCGCTTCCTCGTGGTCATGGGTGTAGCCTTTTTGGCCACTTCCTTCTTGGTACTTGAAGCATTTCTGGCAGAACGTCTGGTTGCCTGCATGGTAGACTGCCGAGCAGACGGTGAAGCTTGGACGGACTTCTTAGCAGACTGTTTCTCTATGCCGGACCGCTGAGCTGGCAGTGCTGCAGTGACGGACTGCTGGGCTGTAGGAGCAGAGGCATCAGACTGTTAACCATGCGTTGAAGCTATGTCGGGTTTCTGCGCAAGTGGTGCCAACTCGTCGGTGTGCTGAGGAGGCCGTGCCAACGCGTTGGTTTGCTGAGCAGGAAGTACTGACGCATTGGTATGCTGATCACGCGCCTGTGGACCGACGGACTGATGAGCAGACAGTTCTGGACCTACAGACTGCTTAGCAGGCAGTTCCGAAGCATCAGATTGCTTAGCAGTCTGTTCCACAAGGTTGGTCTGCTGACCATGTGCTGCAGCTGGGTCTCCCCCCAGCTGCTTCAGCGGCCAGCAACTGAACCGGTGGTGCGTCATCAGTAGTTTTAGGCCTTGCCACTGGCTGCTTTGGGGCGAAGGATGACATGGCATGTACGCCACAAAGTCGGTCCAGCTAATCATAGGTTAATGCATCAGCCCGCGAGAGCTGCTCTGGCAAGGAGAGCGTCACCGGTTGAGGGGCGACAGTGGTTGCTCTTGGCGGGGCTTTAGGAATCTCATCGATGAACTCTATTTCCTTTCGTGGCCATTGGATGTGATGTAACAGTGTTTCTCCCAAGGTCCTTTGCTCATCGAAGTCTCCTAGGACATTCTTCACGGCAAATTCATTGAATCCAGGCTTTACTTCAGTCACGTAGCACTTCACACAGCCCGGCTTCAATGGCACATTGTCCACGAAGAGGCCATCTTCCAAGAAGGTTGGGCAAACCCAGGCTGTTGCACATTTTAATGTACCTTCATAATGTGTAAGCACGCCCTTCAGTCTCTCTTTCATTCCAGATAGATCAGATATAGCATCATCACGAGGAGTTGCAGTCTCAGTGTCGCTGGGGTCAACTGACGCACAGCTATTCTTGTGCAGTGTTGTCGCACAATAAGCAGCATCATCCATGCCCGCCTCCCCTCCCATCTGCTGGCTATCTGTCAGTGTTAGAGTCTTCTGCATCATCCTCATTGACTCCTCAACATCCTTTTGAACAACCGGATAAATCTCCTTCTTCAACTTTTCAAACAATGCATTCTGCTTCATTTCACTCCTCGCTTTTTTCATGCTGAGCCTCTCTTCTTTGCTGAGTGTGAAAGCCCTCTTGTGCGGGACATTAACGCCTATACCCCTTGCACGGCCAGGGGGCTCTTTTGTGTCCAGAGCAATGGACATAATGTCACATGGCCCTGAGTTCCTGTAGAACCTTCCAAGGATCTTGGAAGCCTCTACCATCACTTCATACAGTTTGGCGTCACGTGCATTTTCAAAGTAATAAGTTCCATCATCATGCCTCTTTGCACGTGCCCGCAAGTAGTCTCTGGCGCGTTCTCCCTTGATTTCACTAAAGGCCGGACTCCCACCCGCCGCTACTGCTTCTTTGTCCTCATGTTCCCATATCAGTTTCATGCCGTAGTATCCTGCCACACCCATACGGTGGGGGTGTATGTTCTTCTTCTGAAGTTCCGATTGCTTGAAACTCTTCGCAGCAAACTCTGGAGTTGCCCTCACCCTTTTGAATTTTGTCGAGTCTGCCTTTGTAATTTGGGGGTATGCGGGGATTGGGTCCTTGCCTTCACTCAAGTACTTCTTGTACAACACGTGCTTCCAGTTTCTCCAAGCATCTCTAGCCTTCTTCAGTGCAACGTGTTCCACCTGCATTCTCCACTGCTCTGGAACGTTGAAGTGATCCATGATCTCCCGGACTATCCTTCGCCGTGTTTCTGTGTCAGCCTTCCGAAACCCCGGTAGATTAATGTTGAGCCTTGCCCTGCCAACAAATCCACACACACTCCTGAACCTCATGCGTGCTTTATCTGGTTTAGTTGGAGCCCAGGACTTTAAATCAATCTCGGTTACTTCATATACACCTTTAGGCTGGTGTGTGGGCTTCCTTGGAGCGTTCCTCCATGTCCTGACCGGAAGGGTAATTGCTGCAGCTCTATCCCATTCAGGACTACTTGATCCCTCACAATCTGCTGAAGACCTAGGGTTGTCCGAATCAGATGTAGATACATGGCATGAATGAGTGTTGTCGCTGCTACTCGGCATCTATACAGAACACATGCGAAACTTAGCAAAGCAGGATAAGCATAAAACTAACAACTTGGTATCAAGCTTTCTAAACATGCCATGCAATAATTTAGAAAATGTAGGCTAATTTGTTAAGTTTGTGTGACTCGGGCGCCCGCAATCTGTAAATAGGCAGTAACTTATTGGAACAAATACAGCTTATATGTAGTAAGGAAGGTAGATAATGAACATATATACGCTCTCCGTTATTTTATAGCCAATTTGGGAACATATGGAATGAAATTGGAAGAGGGATTGCAAGGAAATATGCCTCACCGCGATGGAGAGCAGTAACTAACAGGCTTCTTAATGCAAACCCGGCCGGACCATAGGAGAGGCGAGGGTTACTGCAACGATATGCTCGAGGGTGCACTACAAAAAAAGACACATCCGCGACATTTTGGGCCGAACGAATTTTTTTGTGTCATACATATGACACTTCTATGACGATAATTGTGACAAAACCCAGTATCATCATAGATGTGGTGGGCTCCTACTTTTATGACAAAAAATCATGACAGAAAATGGGCTTTTCGTCCTGGGCGGGCCGGAGACGCAGCTGCATGACATTCTTTGGGCCGTCCATGACGGAAAAAACCGTGGTAGAAGCGAGGGCGAGGAAAATTTCAGGGAGTTCCCGGTTACGGTGGGAGGTCGGGGGCCGAGCGATGCGCGCTTCTCTCGTACACGTACGCGCGTGTGTGCAAGGCGTTGGCTCTAACTAAACCCGAGCGAGGCGTTGGGCTCTAACTAAACCCGAGCGATTGCACTGCAGGCTACGCGTTACTGAACCCGAGCGATCGATCGATGGCTGTTAACTGAACCCGATCGAGCGATTCCTTCGCTACTGCTGCTAACTGAAGCCGATCGATGCTGCCTCTGGATGAACAGTGAGCGTTGCTGGGGGGGTTTAGATGAATAGTTCCCGGTGGGGGTGGATGAACAGGACCCCGTGGTGTTGCCTCTGGATGAACAGGACCCCGATCGATCGAGCCGGTTGGGGCTGGATGAACAGGACCCCGTGGAGGGCAGGATGAACAGGACCACCCCATGGAGGGCATAATAAACAGTAGACGGTGGAGGGCTGGATGAACAGTAGCCCGTGGAGGGGTGGTTGAACAGGAGCTCGTGGAGAGGGCTGGTTGAACAGTAGCCGGTGGAGTAGCGCGTGGTGGAGGCTGGATGAACAGGAGCCCGTGGATGAACATTCGCAGGTGGAGGCTGGAGGAGGTCGACGGTGGATGAACAGTAGCCCGTGGAGGCTGGAGGGGGTCGACGGTGGAGATGAACAGTATCCCGTGGAGTCCCATTTTGCGGTACGCCACACCCCTCCCGATGAACAGGACCCCCGTTTCGACCGTAGCGCTCCAACACAAGTCTGTTTCCTCTGTTTTGCGGTACGCCACACCCCTCCTGATCAAAAGGACCCCCGTTTCGACTGTAGGAGGTCCGTTTCCTCCGTTTTGCGGTACGCCAGACCTCTCCCGATGAACAGGATCCCGTTTCAAACGTGGCCGGTCGAACACAAGGCCGTTTCCTCTGTTCTGCGGTACGCCAGGCCTCGTTTCCATCGGCTGTTCCGTCCAAGCCCTCCCGATGAACACGACGACGCATTCCGTTCCGACCCAGCCGGTTGGCTCCCCATGAACACGACGACGACGCTATTTCTCTGTTCCGACCCAGCCATGTACACGAGCCCTGGCCGTACGTATGCGCGAGTAGGCGTTCGAGACCCCACCCGTATGTACACATACGTGGCCGTATTTTCTTTCTTGCACCCTGGCTGCTGTACATACGTGTACATGCTATGTGCGCGCCTCTACTACGACACGTGCGTGCCTCTACATCCACCAGTATATATGTACGTACACGTTCGCGACCAGAATGACAACGCTACGTATGCTTCGACCAGGTGGGTCCCGACTGTCAGGCACCTCCTTGCCTGCAAAGATGTAGCTGGTGGGTCCCAGCAGTCAGGGGGGCGAATCATTTTTTTTGCCGGGACGCACTTCCTTGCGTGCGAAGATGTAGCTGGTGGGTCCCAGCAGTCAGGGGGAAACGTTTTTTTCGCGAAATACAGTGGCCCGTCCGGTGGGTCCCAGCTGTCAGGTGGAGGAATAATTATTTTCCGCGTAATAAGGAGGCACTTCCTTGCTGCGGCCGTGGACCCAGCTGTCAGCCTCTCCACGTACAGTTCACGTCGGATGGAAGTCATTCCTTGACCACGTTGACCACGCCGCACCGAGAGCACCAGGGCGGTGGACGACGACGAGGCCTAGGAAGGGGACGACGGGGAGCCGGGGAAGACGCGGCAGTGGAAGCCCGCGCGGAGAGGAGTACGAGGGTTCACTGGTTCGACTGCGGTGTGAGGCTGCCGTCGCCGCAGGGCATGGCCAGCGGTGGGAATAGTAGGGGCGGTGAGGCCTCCGCGGCAGCACAGCCGGCCACAGGAGGCAGGAGCATGCAACACGACCGGCGCTGCTTTGGGTGGCTGGAGCAAGAAGACCAGAGGTTGAAGAAGCACTACGGCCGTTGGATGGACATCGTACGGTCACTGGAGCTAGAATCGTGCATATTGACTAAGTTGACAAAGCCCTCCGTCCCCGTCAACTTAGTAGGCCCACAAGTCAGCCTGCCACTATACTGGGTCCCAGCTAACAGGGGGAGTATTCATTTTTTTGTGCGTAATAAGGAGGCACTTCCTTGCGTGCGAAGATATAGCTGGTGGGTCCGAGCTGTCAGCGGCGGTAATGTTTTTTTCGTGAAATACAGAGGCCCTTTCGGTGGGTCCCTGATGTCAGGTGGAGGAATCATTATTTTGCGCGTAATAAGGAGGCATTTCCTTGCGTGCGGCCATGGACCCAGCTGTCGGCCTCTCCACGTACAGTCCACTTCAGATGCATGTTGGTCGTTGACCACGTTGACCAGGCCGCGCCGAGAGCACCAGGGCGGTGGACGACGGCGAGGCCTAGGAAGGGAACGACACGGAGGCAGGGAAGACTCGGCAGTTGTTTCCCACGCGGAGGGGAGTATGACTGTACGAGGGTTTACTGGTTCGTCTTCCGTCGCCGGAGAATAATAGCAGGTGTGGGTGAGTAGAGGGATGGCTAGGCCAGCGATGGGAGTACGGTGGGGCCGTGAGGCCTGCGTGGCAGCAGAGCCGGCCGCGGGGAGGAGGGAGCAGGCAGTCCCGCCGGCGCTTGTTTGAGTGGCTGGAGCAGAAAGAGCAGAGATTGAAGAAGCACGACGGCCGTTGGATGGACATCCAATAGTCAGTGCTTGTGCGTCAACCTTTTTTTAGGAAAGCCTCAAATCTGTGGAAAACAGCATACAACCCATCTGCCATTATTTCTAATAATTTACAGCCCATTTGCTATTTATTAAGGTTTTTTTGGAGCCCATATTCTTTTTGTTAGCATTACAGGCCATATTGTGGCCACGGTTAAAAAATTATACGAAATTTTGCATATTTCGGTGCGGTCCGAACTGTTTTTAATCCCAAAATTTCGACTCACATTCAAACTGATTTTAAAAATAAATGTATATCAATATAAAATCCAACAAATTATCCACGCATAAAAATTAATGTATTTAATATCTCGAAATGAAAAAAAAGATATTTGAAACTAATTGCCGGTTTGATGTGTTTTAAAAATGTACAACCCATTTCTCATTACTGATGGGCCATTTTCTCGGCCAACCGAATGAAAGCTCTCCTCGTCTTGAAAGATTTGCAGCCCAACAGGCCTGACAAAGCGACTTACACTACTGGAATCAGCTATTTTGCCATCTGCCAGCTCTTTGCCGTCTGCTAGCTGACGGCAAAGAAGCTCTTTGCCATCAGCTACCCAAAAGCAGACGACAAAGAAATGGCAGACGGCAAAGAAGCTCTTTGCCATCGGCGAGCTCTTTGCCGTCTGCCAGCAGACGGCAAAGAATCTTTGCCGTCCGCTGGCAGACGGCAAAGAGAGAGGTGGCCCCCACCCCCCGCCTGTTTGGAAAAAACTTAACGGCCCACCTCTTTGCCGTCTGCCAGCAGACGGCAAAGAGGCAAAAGGGCGGACGACAAAGAGTGGCGCACGGCAAAGAGGTGACTACCTAAC